>NW_023644020.1:2500-38054 GCF_015228065.2 Penaeus monodon | reverse complement strand
TTTTTCCCTGCTCCTTTTCTGCAGTTCGTCTTCCTCTCCCCCCCCTTTCCACCCCTCCTCCTTTTTCTCCTTTCCCGATTACTACCCCCAAACCCCACCAAATTTTAACAGTCCCCCTTCCCTCCTTCCTATTTCAACCTTTTCCTTCCCCCTTTTTTTCTCCAAGCCCTTTCCGTTCCGCCCCCTTTGCCCGCTTCTCTTCCCGGTTTCCCAAAAAAGGGAGAACGCCTGCATATCCCCATCGTAAACGAGGCCCCCCGCCAGGTCAAGTTCGTGGACACGGCCCCAACTACCCGGCGCTGCCTGGGAAATTTTATGGCCGGAAGACCAGAAGTATCGCGGGCCGACTCGCTCGACCGAATGGGTTGACCTTGCTCCAGACCAAATTTACGAGGGTGAGTAACACCCCGCTAGCTGGGGACTCCCCCTCTCTCTGTTCTTCTCTGTCTAGTTTTTCTTTCTATCTGCCACTATCTATTTTCAACTAGTTATATATAATATATATTAATATTATATATATAATAAAATAATATATATATATTTTTTTTTATATATACTATATATATATATATATATATATATATATATATATATATATAATATATTATATATAATACATACATCATACATACAAACACATACACTATATTTTTATAAACAAAAATATTTTATTATATATATTTTAAATATATATATAATATTTTAATATATATATAATAAAAGTATATATATATTATAAATATATAATATAATAAATATATATATAATATATATTACAACACAGTATTTTAAATGGTGGTAATGTTTATATATTATATATAAATAATTTAAAAATATAATATATATAAAATTAATAAATTATATTTTAACAAACAGATGGTTTGTGTGTGATGTTTATATAAATATAATATATATTATTATATAATTAATTATATTAATATATTAATATATATATTTTAATATAATCTTTTTCTTTTAACGGTAGGTTCATGTCTGACCGCCTGGCACAGCAGGGTATTTAAATTTGTAGTTATGTTGTGATGCTCTTTGGGAGTAGGGGTAGGGTCCCATTCCTTTCCCCGGAGAGTGCCGGGGTTTTCCTTTTTAGGTAATCTTTCCCCTTTTTATCCGGATTGGGGCCAGCAGACTCGGGGTGGGTTGGCACCCGTGGCAGGGAGGCAAACGAGGTGAAGTTCCTTGCCCAAAGGGGAAAAACGCGAGGCCGGGGACTCGAACCCCGAAACTCGATTGCCGCTGACAGGTTGAGTTTTAACGCTCTAACCATTCGGCCCCCGGGGCCTTTCCGTTCATGGGGTTCCATTTTTTTTTGGCAATTTTTGGGGGGTTTTCCTTTGCCTTCCCCCCGGGGTTTTTATCGAGTCCCCATCTCATTTTCCGGGACTGACTTGGCTGGTTATCCCCCAAGCGGCTAGGCAGCAATCGAGGTGAAGTTTCCCGCCAAAAGGGAAAAACCGCGGGGGACTCGAACCCCCGAACTCAGATTACCCTCGGACAGTCTTTGGGCCGACGCTTACCCCTTGGCCCCATATATAATATTTTTATTATTATATATATATAATAATATAATATATTTAAATATATAACATAAAACCGTATGTTGTGATTATGATAATATATTATTTTTATTTTTTAATTCCCTTCTATATTTTATATTTACAAACATTATATATAAAAATTAAAAATTTAAAAATTTTTTTTTATTTTTATAGATATTAAATATATATATTATTAATTTTTATATTATTACAAAAACTATTTTCCCCCCCTAAAAAATATTTTTATATTTTTATATATATTAAAAAATAATATATTATATTTCATACATATTTATTATATATCTTAATCTATATATATTTTATATAAATATATTAAAAATAAAACCCCCCCCCCCCCCCCCACCCCCCCCCCCCCCTTTCAAAACAAATATATTTTAAATATATATTTATATATTATATATAAATTTTTTTTTTTTTTTTTTTTTTTCTTTTATCTTTTTTCTTTTGGGTGTGGTTGTGTGTGTGGTGTGTTGTTTGTGTGTTTGGGGGGGGGGTTGATTTTTTTTGTGTGTGTGCGTGTTTTGTGTTTTGTGTTGTGGTGTGTGTGTTTGTTGTGGTGGTTTGTGTTTTTTGGGGTTTGTGCGTGTGTGTTTTTGTTTTGTGTTTGTTTGTGGTTTTTGGTTTTGTTTTGTTTTTGGTGTGCGTGTGTGCCGTTGGGGGGTGTGTGGTTTGTGTGTGTGTGTGTGTGGTGTTGTGTGTGTGTGTTGTTTGGGGTTTTTTTTTTTTTGTGTTGTGCGTGTTTTGGTTTTGGGGTGGGGTTTTGTGTGTGTTTGCGGTGTGTTTTGGTGTGTGCATGTTTGTGGGTTTTTGTTTTGTTTTTTGGGGGTTGTGTGTATTTTTGGGTGTTTCTCTTATCTTTCATTCTCTCTATTTTCTATATTATATTTATTTAAATTTATATTTTTAATATATTTCTTTTATCTTTCTTCTTTCTTTTTTTTTCCTGGGTCCCCATAAACCCCCCCCGGGGGTTTCCCTTTCCCCCCCGGGCCCTTTGCTCCCCCCCCCGGGTGCGGGACTTTTTAAACCCCCTTTTTTCCCCCATTGCCCCTTGGTTCTGGGTGGGTGCAAGTGTCCAAAAGTCTAGTTTTGAAATTGGTGTTACAGACGAGTCTGCGTATTGCGGACAGAGAAAGACGATGTGAGTGTGGTTTGAAAAGCCGGGCTGTTGGACTCTTGAACCGGAGGTTAAGTTTTTTGGGTCATTGGGGCCCGTTTGGAAAACTTGCGAAGGTGGTGATAGGAAACGGGAAAACCCCCCGGACGCGGGCGCGTTCAAAGTTTTGGGGGTTGTCGATGGTCAGGGGGAAAAAGCGTAAAATCGGTTTATGGCAAAGGGTGTGGAGGCCCACGGGCTCAAACATGAGCATCCGATTGATGAGATACAACCAACCACACAAAAACATATATATATAAATTATATTTATTAATATATATTATTATTGTGGGGTGTGTGTGTGTGTGTGGTTGGGTGGTGTTGTGGGGTTTTTGGTGGGGGGCAGTGCGTGTGTGTATATATATTATATATTTAATTATTATATTTAAAATATATATATTTTTATGTGGTGTGTTGTTGTGTGTGTGGGTGTTGGCCGCGGTGGCCGAATGGTTGGGCGTCGGACTAAAGACTGTCACGACGGAAATTGTCGAGGGTTCGAGTCCCGGGCCCGGCGCGTTGTTTCCCTTGGGCAAGGAATTCACCTCGTTTCCCCCTCCCTAGCCCTGGGGGCCCAAACCCGAAGTCAGTCCCGGGTAATGGGAGGCAATTGCAACCACCGCTCTAAATTGCTAAAAAAAAACAGGAAGCCCATGTCGTAAAACCCGCGGGCCCGAATGGTAGGGTCCGACTCAAAACTGTCACCGGAAATCTGTTTCGAGGGTTCGAGTCCCCACCGCCGGTTTTTCCCCTGGGAAAGGAACTTCCCCTGATTGCCTCCCTACCCACGGGTGCCAAGCCAGCCCAGGGCAATGTGGTCCCCAAACCCCGGTAAATAGAGAGAAGATTCCCAAAAAAAATACCACCCCCCTCTCCGTGGAAAGGAACTGGGACCCATCACGACTCCCCAAAAGCTCCAAAATAAAAAAATACAATAATTCTGCTTACCCGGCGGTCAGAAGAAACCCACCGTTAAAGAAGAGAAGTGTGTATAATATATATATATATATATATAATATAAATTTTATATAATATATTTTTAAAATTTTTATATATAATTTTTTATTATATAATATATTAATATATTATATTTTTTAATTATGTATTTATATAATTTTATATTTTTATTTTTTTAATTTTTTTTATTTATTTTTTTTATATTTATATTATATTATTTTCTTAACTGTTGTGTGTGTGTGTGTGTGTGTGTTAGTGTAGGGGTAGGGTGGTGTGTTTTGTGGCCGTTGTGTTTGCGCGCGCGTGTGTGGTGTGTTGTGTGTGGGTGTGTGTGTTTGCCTTCAAATTTTTAAAAATAAGATCGATGGAAGATATGTACACCAAAACCACACACACACACACACACACAAACACACCACCCCACAATTTATATTATATATATATTAATTATATTATAATTTTAATATTTTTTTTTTTTTTTTTTTTTTTTTTTTTTTTTTCAATGTGGTTGTGGTGTTTGTGTGTTGTGTTGTGTTTGTGTATTTGTGTGTGTTGTCGTTTTTTGGTATTTGTGTTTTGGGGGTGTGGTGTGTGGTGTCCTTTTGATGTGGTTGTGTGTGTGGTGGGTGTGGGGGTTTTGGGGTGGCGGTTTTGGTTTTTTTTTGTTGTGTGTGGGGGGGGTGTGTGCGTGTGTGGTGGGTGTGGGGGGTGGTGTGTGGGTGTGGGTGTGGGGTGTGGTGTGTGTGTTACAAAATAAAATATATATATATTTTAATATAATTTTTATATATAATAATATATGTGGGGTTGTGGTGTGTTTTTTGTGTGTGTGTGTGTGGTGTGGGGTGTGTGTGGTGTGTGTGTGGTATTAAAATAATATTATTTTTATATTTATTATTATTGGGTGTGTGTTTTGTGTGGTCTGTGTGTTGTGTGGGGTTGTAAATATTATTATATTTATATTAAATATATATATATAAATATATATATAAATTATTTGTGTGTGTGTGGGTGTTGTGTGTGTGTGTGTGTGTGTGTGTGTGGGGGTGTGTGTGTGTGTGCCGTAGGTGTTTGTGCGTGTGGTGTGTGTGTGTGTGTGGTTGGTGGTGTGTGTGGGTGTGTGTGGTGTGTTGGGTTGGTACATACATTCTATTTTTATAATAGATGCGACCAACACACACACCCACCCCCACACACACATACTTATATTTTTTTTTTATTTTTTTTTTTTTTTTAAAACGGTATAGGTATTTTTGAGGGGCCCGTGGTCAAGCAATATTTAAATTGTAGTTCCTGTTTTGTGATTTGGAGTGAGTCGTGTGGGTCCCCGTTCCTTCCCCCCGGGAGAGTGCCGGTGTTACTTTTTTGGTAATCTTCCTTATTTATCGGGGTGGGCCGCAGACTTGTATATACATATTATAATAATAATATATATATAATTATATAATATTATATATATAAAATTATATTATATAATATTATATATATATGCATGATATATAATTAAAAAAAAAAAAAAATTATATATTAATATATAAAAATATATTTTAAATTATATATATATAAATATATATTTTATAATTCTCAAAAAGGGGTATGTCATTTTTGAGCACCCTTTGGACCTCTCCCCATCCTTCGCCACTCAACTCGTCTTACGCTTTTTTTTCCCACTTGTATATCGACACCCGAAATTTTTTGAGTTGTCGCTCAGCTTGCTTCGGTTTGCCTTCCTCGTTTCCTATCACCCCCTTCAGCTTTTTTTTCCAAACTCTTCTCATCACAGACAAAAAATTTTTAATTTTCCTCCTGTTCAAGATGTCCAACACCCGGTCTTTACAATTTTTTTTTCCAGCACTTCATTTCGTCTTCTTCTCTGGTCCAGCTAATACGCAGTATTTGTCTGTAACACCACATTTCGATTTTTTTTTGTCTACTTTTCAGCCCCCAAACCCTCAGAACCATAGATCAATTGGGGAAAAAACTAATGATTTTTCAAAAACCCTCAGTTGTCCAAAGGAACTTGGGCCCTTCCAGGTTATTGAGAAAACTGTGGCTTTTTTGCAAGGGAATTCTTCTTTTATTTTGGGTGTCATCATACTATTTTTTTAAACATTTTCCAAGATTTCAATTTCCAAAATCATTCCATTGATTGTAAATGTCATCAGTTCTTTCCCCGGTTTTTTGAATCTTCATGATCTTAGTTTTTTGGCATTAAAAAACAACCCAGTTTTTTCCTTGCTTCCAAAATTTATTAGTAGTTTTTATTTTCATGATATGCTGGAAACCCAAAACTATATCATTGGCGTCCCTTAGATTTGTATTTGTACCCTCCAACATTACATTCCTAAAATTCTCTGAGTACCTTCATAATTTTTCAGAATATTTTAAAAGAGGGGGGAGACAAAATCAACCTTGTGCACTCCTTGTTGACAACAAACCATTTTTGTTAACCCATAAGGGGTTCAACATTTGCTGTTGTTGGTCTAAGGTTTTTATTGTTGATATGTTTTTTTGGAAAATTTCATATCTTCATGTTTTTCCCAGGGGTACGTGATCAACGTACCCCAAAGCTTTCAAGTATCGATGAAACACGGTATAGCTTTTTTGATGTTCTTTTTTTTTCCTATGTAAATTTTTAATTTAGAATCGGTTTTGGTACTTTTCCAGGCGAAAACCTGCTTTTTCGTCTGCAATTTCTTTTTAACTTAATTTTCTTTTTCAGAAAAATTTTTCAAAAAAATTTTGCTGCTGTGATTTATTAAGCAATGTCCTGTTATATTTGCATTGGGAGTACGTCCCCTTTTTTAGGTATGGGGAAAAGACTGTTTTTACCCAGTTTTCTGGCCATTTTCTTTTTTTCCCATTTTTGTACAAATTTGTAGTAAAGTTTTCAACACTTTGCAGCATTCTTGATTTTTTTGCTGTTATTTCATCTTCCCGGGCTTTGTTTTCTTTTAATCTTTTAGGTTTTTTAACTTGCTAGCAGTGGGGGTGGGTTTATCTTCGCGTCATTGAGTCTAATTATCGTTTTTGATTTTTTCTTTTTGTATAGGTTGGAACAAATTATTCCCTCTTTTTTGACTTCTTTTTTTCCCTCACTAAAACAAGTCCATCTTCAGTTTGATAGTGTCCTTGTAGGTTTAAATTTTCGTGGATGTTTTTTACTCTTGGGAGATTCTTAGTTTTCTTTGATAGAAAAGTTTTCAATTCTCTGGGAATGTTCATTTAAATATTTTTTTCCCTTTTTTTCGCAATAAACTTGAATTTTTGTATTTAGTTTTTTTTAAATTTCTTTTCAACTGGGTTATTTATACCCTTTGATTTAGGGATCTTTTTTCAAATTTACTTAGGGTTTTTTTAGAATCCGCGGGAATTTTCTTTTTCTTTTTTGGGATGTTTTTTAAAACCCGTCAGCAGAGTCTTTTTTTCTTCCCCCAAATATTTGGTGTTTTACATCTTACATTTATTGATACTTCAAATTTTTTTTGCAAATGTAATTTTTGTAAGTTTCAAGAGTTTTGTAGTCGAGGGGGTGTTGGGGGACCTCTTTTTTTAGTTTATCTTAAAATCGATATTATTATTTGGTGGGCACTGTTGCAATCGGACCAGTCTTTCTTTGGGTTTTTTTTGCACTTTTTCCCTTTTTGGGCGCACAAAGTAGTCAATTGGGTTTCGTGTTCGTTGTCTGGGGAAAACCATGTTTACAAGTTTTGGGGGGGTTGGAACAAGTTTGGGGATAAATAGATTATTTGACCCTAGAATTCAAAAAAACTTTACCCCTTTCATTTATATTCCCCAAGGCCCAACTTTCCCCAGGGGTCTTTTTTAGATAATTTTTCCCCCCCACTTTTGGGGTTGAGGTTCCCCTGATTTCTTTTTTCCTTTTGTTAGGGGTTTTTTTAAAGTATCTTGGAGAGTTTAAAAAAATTTTTCCATTTCTTTCACTTGCAATGTTGGGTTTGGTGATGCATTGTATAAAACTAATGTTTGAGGTTTTTTTTGATTCGACTTTAAATGCGAATTTAGGGGGTGTACCCAATTTGTGCATTTTCAGTTTTTTTTTTGTGGAAACATAGCAAACTCCCTGACTATAATTTCCTTCTTCTTTCAGAAAAAGAACGTCTTGTTTTCTTTAGTTTTTAAAATCCCATTCTTTCCAATGGGCTATTATTTTTATATTTTAAGTTTTATCTATCCATTCTTTCAACATATGTAATTATCCATCTCTTTCATTTTTCCCTTTTTTCCACGTTCCCTTTTTAAGTGTTTCTTAATTGGACATGTTTTTTTATCTTTTTTGTCTTCCAGATGCTATTTAAAAATCAGCCTGGGTTTCCCAGAGCACGCGCCCCTTTATAACCCACGCGACGGGCGATGTGGTAGAATTATCATTTCGTATTTTAAACATTGGTGTAGAAGTTTTCAGGAGAAAAAAAGTTTAGTGGAAACCCCGGGTCCTTCTCAATCGCAGTCTCCCAAATAACTAGGGGGGGTATCTTGCCCCTTTAAAAAAGTTTCACTGTAATAAAACCGCTTTATTTTGGGGAAACCCTAATCAGTAGAACTTTTAAAAATGTTTTCACCAGATTCACTTTCCTGCTGCCGACAGTTTCACCTAACCCTGGGATAGGGAGCATAGGGTGCTATCCCCTTTTTCGGGCCCCGTCGCGTTTTTTCTTCCCCCCCTTTTATTTATTTTTATATTATTTAATTTTAAAAATTATATATATATATTTTATATATATATATTATATTATATTATTATATATATATAAACTTAAGTAATATATATTAATATATTTATAATATAAAATATATAATATATATATATCTCAATAACGGTATGCCATGTTTTAGCAGCCGTGGGCCTCATCCCATCCCTTTTCCCCCTCAACTCGATCTTGCGCTTTTTTTTTCCACTTTTACCATCGACAGCCCGCAAATATCTTTGATGTTTCGCTCAGTTTGTCTTCGGGGGCCTCTTCCTGTTTCCTATCACCATTCCGTCAGGGTTTTTTTCAATACTTTTTTTCACATAGTGCCAATAAATTTAATTTTTTTTGTTCAAAAACCCAAAACCCGGGTTTTTCAATTTTTTTTTTCCACTTCTCTTTGTTTTCTTCCTGTCCGTTAAAACTGTACTTGTCTGTAAACCCCATTTTAAAAAATTGACTTTTTTTGTCATCTTCTTCGCACCCAACACTCAAACCCTATGATGCAATTTGGGAAAATAATGAGTTTAATAAACCCCGCTTGTCCGTAAGGGAAGCTTTGGTCTTTCAGGAAAAAGGGGCAAATGTGGCGTTTTTGGCAAAGGGAATTCTTATATTATATATATATATATATATATATATTTATAATTATATATAATATATATATTATACTGATATTATGTATATGCGCGTGTACACAACACAACACAACACGCATATATTAAAATAATATATATTATTATATATATAATAATATATTTTATTTTTTGTGTGTGTGTGTGTGTGTGTGTGTGTGTGGGGTGTGGGGTGTATTGGGGGGCGTGTGGGTGTGTTTTGTGTGTGTGGTGTTGTGTGTGATTTTTATAAGTATATGATGTATATATATTATAATAATAATAATATTATATATAATATATATATATCTGGGTGTTTGGTTTTTTTGTGTTGTGGTTGTGGGGTTTTGGGGTTAATACTTCTATATCATTATAGATAGATCGATTATAGATATGTACACAACACACACACACACACACCACCATATTATATATATAATATATTTATATATAATATATAATATATTATATATATATAAAATATATATATAAACATAAAAATTATAATATATTAAATAATATTATAAATTTATATTTTATACATATTAATATATACATATAATATATATATATAATATAAAATTATTATAATAATAATATATTATATATAAAATATATATATTAATATATATGAATGTAACACCATATTCGGTGTGGTGTGTGCATTATATATATAAAATTTATATATTTAATTTTATATATAAAAATATATAATATATATATTTATATATATAATGCACACACACCACAAACACACACACAAACACACACAAACATAACCATAACATGACACACGCACAACACAGAAGCACACACCACACACACACATACCCCAACACAACACACAGAAATACAAAATACCGCACACAAACCAAATAACAAATGCACACAAACATACCAAACACCAACGCCATGCACCAAGCGCAACACATTTTATCTATATATATAATATATATATATATATTAATAATATAATATATTAAAATAAAAATTTTATATAAATAATTAAAAATATATATATATATATATTTTTATTTTTTATAATTATATAATATATATTATTATTAAATATTTTGATTTTATATATAATTGATAATTATATATATTATTTATAATATTATAATATATATATATTTTATCATAAAATATATTATAAATAATATAATATATTAAAAAAAATAATATATAAATAATATATATATATCATATATTTATTATAATATAAAATATATATATAATATTTTTTTTTATTATATTTAATATTATAAATAAAAATTTATATATTTTTATATTATATATATATAATATATAAAAAAAAATTATTAATAATATATATTTATTTATTGTATATATGTGTGTGCGTTTGTGTGAGTGCGGTGTGTGTTTGTGTATGTGTGTGTGTGCATTGTGATTTTGTTGTGTGTGCGGATTGGGTTTTTCTGTTGTGTGTGTGTGTGTTGGGGGTTGTGTGTGTGTGGCGTGCGGTGTGTTGGTGGTGCTGGTATGGTGTATGTGGGTGTGGTGTGGGGTTTTTGTGTGTGTTGGTGTCCCAATAAAATTTTATTAATATATAATATATATTATATATTTTATATTTTATATATTTATTTTAAATATATATGACACAACACACAATATGGTGTTTACATATAATATATTTTTATATATATATATATATATATTATATATATAATTATAAATTATATAAAATTTATATATATATATATTAATTATATATAATTTATTATATAAAATTTATATTTTTATATAAATATATTTTTTGTATTATATATATATGTATATATAAATTTTCTATTTTGTATTATTTTATTAATTATTTTATATATATATTTATAAATTTTATATAAATTTTATATAATATTATTATATATTATAAATATATGTGTGTGTGTGTGTGGTGTGGGTGTGTAAAATCTATCACGATCATCTATATATAAAATTATGAATGAGTATACACACACAACACCACACACACACACCACACACACAAAAACACACAGATATATTAATATTATATATATATATATATAATAATTATATATATACATCATTACATATATATAAATGCACACACACACCACACACACCACACACACACCACCACGAAAACCAAAAACCAACACACACACACCCCAAACAAAACACCACACAACACCCCCATATAATTATAATATAAATATTATATATATTTAATTATATTTTTATGCTTTGTGGTGTGTGTGTGTGAAACCCGGAATACATACATACATACGATATTATATATAATAATATATAATAATATAGATATATATAATATAAAATATATAATAAAAGATTGAAAAAAAACGCCACAGTTGCTCTCAATTACATCGGAAAGACCGAAGCTTATTTACAAAAAGCGAGGTTTATTGAACTCATTTTTTTTCCCAATTCATAAGGGTTCTGAGTTTTGGGGTGCTGAAAAAGATAGAAAAAAAAGTCATTTTTTGAAATTTTGGTTTACGGCAATCACGTTTTAATGGACAGAGAAAACGAATGATAAAGTGGAAAAAAATAAATTGTAAAATCCGGCTTTTGGACATTTTGAACAAAAGGAAATTAAAGTTTATTGGTCAGTGATGTAAAGAAAAAGTTTTGAAAAAAAATTCCTGACAGAATGGTGATAGGAAACGGGAAGAGGCAAACCGAAGACAAGAGAGCGAAACATCAAAGATTTTTGGGGGTGCGATGTAAAAGGGGAAGGCGCGATCGGTTGGTGGCGGGGGGTGATAGGTCCACGGTGCTCAAAATGGCTCCTTTTATTGATGATATTATATATATATATATTTTATAAAATTTAAAATATATTATTTATAATAACTTTAAAAGTATAATATAATATAAATATATATATATTATATATATATATATATAATATTATTTATATTATATACATTAAGTATTTTAATATATTATATATATATATAATAATATATATATATATATATAATCTTTAAGTAATAATATAATAAAATTTTAATATAAATTTTTATATAATAATATTAAAATATTATTTATATATATATTTGTCCTGGGGTAAGAAAATAAACTGCAGACTGGGTTTCCCCCTTGAACGGGGATAGCCCCTATTAGCTCCCATACCGGGTTGGGTAAAACTGTGGGCAGCAGGAAAGGGATATCTGGTGAAAACACTTTAAGTTCACTGATTACTTTTTCACCAAAAAATATTTTGGTGTATACAGGTAACGTTTTAAAGCGGCAGAGAATTTCCCCCTAGTTGTTGGAGACTGGATTTGAAAGGAGGGGGGGGGGGGTTTCATAAACTTTTCTTTTTCTCTGACAAATTTTTACACCAAGATAAATAAAAAAAGAAAATTTCAACCACATCGCCCCGGGTTTTATCAAGGGGGCGTTGCTCAGTGGGCAACCAGGCTGACATTGTTAAATATGCATCGGGGAAGACAAAAAGATAAAAAAAAACAGTCCAATTAAAAAAAACACATTAAAAAGGGCGGGAAAATAAGGAAAAGAAAGAGATAATTACATACGTCGTAACAAAAGGTTTAGATAAAAACATTCAAAAACTGGGAATAAGTGAGACCAATTGGAAAATAATGGGATTTTAAAAAACAAAGAAAACAGACAGTTTTTTTTTTGGAAAAAAGAAGGAAATTATAGTCACGGGTTGCTTGATTCTCACGAAAAAAAACTGAAAACCCTTTTGGGTACAGCCAATAAGATGCATTTAAAAGTCAAAATAAAAGAAAAACCTATAACTTAGTATTAACATGCTATCCCCAAACCAACATTGAAAGTAAAAGGAAAAAATGGAGAATTTTTAACACTCTCAAGATATTTTTAAACATAATCCCAAACAAAAGGTAAAGTAATCATGGGAGACCTCAACGCCAATAGGAAAAAATTATCAAAAAAAATGACATGGGGAAAAGTTGGGCCCTTTGGAGAATAAATGAAAGGGTAAAGATTTTTTGAATTCTATGGTAAAATAATCAGTTATAGCCAATACTTTGTTCAACCCCACCAGACACTTGAAACCTTTTTTTTTCACCGACAAACAAACACGCACCAAATTGACCTTGTGCTGAACAAAAATGGAAAATTTGCATAAAAAATGCCAAGACAAGACGGGTGCCGTTTGCAACGGACCCCAAAACTAAACTACGACTTAAGAAAAAGACTAAAAAAAGATGGCCCAACACCACCCGACTAAAAAAACCTTTGTAACAATTACAGAATTAAGTGTAAAATAAAAAAGTACCAATCAAGTAAAGATGATAAAACACCAAATGAGTTGGGGAAGGAAAAGAACTCTTGCTGAGCGCTGCTTAAGAAACTATTGCCAAAAAAAAAAGACAAATTTCCGCGGGATATCTGAAAAAAAACTAAGTAAATTGAAACAAGATCCCTAAATCAAAGGGTATCAATAATCCTTAAAAAAGAAATTTTACAAAAACTAAATACAAAAATTCAAAGATTTTTTCGAAAGATAAGGAAAAATTTTTAAAGAAACTTTGCCAGAAAATTTAAAAAATGTTCTATCAATAAGAAAACTAAAGAATTCCCAACGAGTACAAAAACATCCACAAAAATTAAACCTAAATGGACACTATCAAAACTAAAGATGGACTTGTTTTTTGAGGGAAAAAGAAGAAAAAGACGATGGAACCCTTTGTTCCAACCATAAAAAAAGAATAAATCTAACAACCTTTATTAGACCAATGACAGCAAAGATAACCCCCACTGCTAGACGAATTTAAAAAACCATAAAAGAATTAAAGAATAACAAGACCCCGGGGAAATAGGAAAAAAACAGCAGAACTAATCAAGAATGCGGGAAAAAAGGTGAATACTTCTACTACAAACTTTGTACAAAATATGGAATAAAAAAAGAGGGCCAAAAAACTGGGTAAAATCAGTTTTTAAACTCCCATACCAAAAAAAAAGGTGACGCTCCAAGCAACTATAAAACAATTTCTTAAAAAGTCACAGCAGAAAATTTTTTTGAAATTATTTTAAAGATGAAATGAAGTTTAAAAAAAGAAAATAAAAACGAACAAGCGTTTTCGCCCTGGAAAAGTACCAGAAAACCCGATTCTAAATCTAAAATTTTCTAGAAAAAATAGAGAACATCAAAAAGACCCTTCCGTGTTTTATCGATTATTGAAAGCTTTTGATACTGTTTCAATATCCTCTGGGAAAAACATGAATGATAGAAGTTTTCCAAAAAAATCATCCAACTAATAAAAACCATGTATGACCCAAAAACAAGCAACTGTTAAACCCCCTTTTTGGGGTTAAAAAAATTCGTTGTCAAACAAGGAGTGCGCAAGGTGCATTCTGTCCCGCCCCTCTTTAAAATATTTTTGAAAAAAATTATGGAGGTACTCTGAGAATTTTTAAGGAAATTAGATGTTGGGGGATACAAAAAAACAAATCTAAGGTCGCCAAAGAATAGTTTTTTGGGTTTCCAGCAGTATCCTGAATACAACAACTATAGAAAGTTAGAAAGCAAGCGAAAAGGCTGGCTGTTCTAAAGCCCAAGAAAAATAAAATCTGAAGATTCAAAAATAACCGGGAATGAACAATGAGAAAATGTTACAATCAATGGGAAAGATTTTGGAAAATGTGAAAAACTTGGGAAATGTTTTTAAAAATACGTTGTGATTCACCAGAGATAAAAGAAGAATTGCCATTGCCAAAAAGCCACAGTTTCTCCAAAAACATCTGGAAGGACGAACAATAGGCAAAGTAGTTATTTAAAACATTAGTTTTCCCCAAATTTCATCATATGGTCTGATGTGGGTGCTGAAGAAGATAGCAAAAAAAGATTTAAAAAGTGGTGTTTTCAGACAAGTATGCGTATTCTGGACAGGAAGAAAACAATGATGAAAGGCTGAGAAAATAAATTTTAAAGACGGCTGTTTGGACATCTTTTAACAGGAGGAAAATTAAAATTTTTGGTCTGTGAGAGAAGTAAAGATTGAGAAAACTTGTACAGGGGTGGTATAGGAACAGAGAAGGCAAACCCAAAACAAGAGAGCACAACATCAAAGATATTTGCGGGCGTCGAAGTACAATGGGAAAAAAAAGGTAGATCGAGTTTGAGTGGCGAAGGGTGGTGGAGAGGTCCACGGGCTCAAACATGAGATACCCTTATTATGATATATATATATATATATATATATATTAAAAATATATATTAATTAAAATTAATTAATAAAATATAATTTTTTTTTTTTTTAAGTATATATTTCATGCATATTTTATATATTATTTATTTTATAATATTATTATAATATATATATATTATTATTTTATAAAATGTTATACAATTTCAGTGTGTCCCAAACCAGAAAATAGAAGAATGATTAATAAAAAAGTTAAAAACCCCGGCCTCCCGTGGAAAGGGGTGGGGGGAACCTAACCCCCCCAAATCATCACAACATGAGAACTACAATTAAGTATCATGCTGTGACCACGGCCCCTCAAACCTGAGCCATACTGTTGAAAAAAAAAAAAAAATAAAAAAAAAAATATATATATGTGGTGTGGTGTGTGTGTGTGGTTTTGTGTGCGATCATTATTATAAATATAGAAAGTATGTACACCACACACAACACACACACACAACACCCACACCACACACACCACAAACCCCCAACACACACACGCACAAACCCAAAGGCACACACCCCCACCTCACACACACACACAACAAAACAACACACAACACACACACCCCACACATATATATAATATATATATAATATATATATATATTATTATAAACACCACACACACACACACACACACACCCCACACACACACAACACCACACAACACAAATATATATAATATATATATATATTATATTTTAAAATTTTAAAATTAATTTTGTATATTATTATACACCACACACACACACACACACACACACACACACGAACAACACCCCCACCACAACACACACACACATCACACACGCGCACACACCACACACACACCCCCACACATACACAAATACACAATAAACGCACACACACCACAAATCACAAATACACACAACATACACAAAACACAACACACACACATATTGAAAAAAAAAAAAAAAAAAAAAAAAAAAAAAAAATATATATTATAATATTTTATATATAATATATATAATATATTGGGTGTGTGGTGTGTGTGTTGTGTGTGTGCATGTGTGTGTGTTTGTGTGTAATTCCATCCGACTATCTATTAAAATATATGAATTTTGTACACAACACACACCACACACACACACACAACCACACGCGCGCGCACAAAACATACGGCACACACACACACACACACCTAACCTACACCACAACCCCAAAACCCCAAACCCCAATACATGTATATATGTAAATATATTAATATAATTATATATTTATATTTTATATAATATTTTATAATAATATATATATATATCATATATATATATATATAATATATATATATTAATATAATATATTATATATATATATATATATAATAATATAATATATTAAATAATATATAATATATATTTTTAATTAATATATTTTATATATATATATATATATATATATAAAATTATATAAAATACACACTTCTCTTCTTTAACGGTAGGTTCATGTTGAGCCGCCGTGGTCACAGATGAACTTTTAATTTTAGTTTTTTTATGTTGTGTGCCTTGGAGTGAGTACGTGATAGGGCCCCTTCCTTTCCACGGAGAGTGCCCGGGGGTACTTTTTTTTAGGGAAACATTCTCTCTATTTATCCGGGCTTGGGACAGCACTTACCCGGGCTGGCTTGGCCCCCCAGTGGTAGGTAGGCAAACAAAGGGGAATTCCTTGCCAAGGGGAAAAACCCCGGCGGGCGGGACTCGAACCTCGAATTTAGATTGCCGTCGTGACAGTTTTGAGTGGGCCTCTAAAACCCTTTGGCACCGCGGCCCTTTACGATCATGGGCTTCCATGATTTTTTCTTAGCAATTTTGAGCGGTGGTTTGCCATTTCCTTCCCCTTTTCCCGGCAGACTTGAGCTGGGTTGGCCCCCCAGTGGGTAGGGGGCAATCGAGGTGGGGAAATTCCTTTCCCAGGGGGAAAAAACGCGCGGCCGGGGATCGAACCTCGAACTCAAATTTCCGTCGTGAAGTCTTGAGCCGACGCTCTAACCCTTCGGCCCCCCCGGCCCCCACACACACACACACACACACATACACACACACATATATATATATATATATATATATATTAATATATTTTTATAATATTATATTTTATATATACACACACGCACATGACGCACACCACACAAAACCACACAACAACACACACACACACCACACCACACACACATATTAATTAATAATATATTATATTTTAATATATATATATATATATATGTGGTGTGTGGTGTGTGGTATCATCATCAATAAAGGTATGCTCATGTTAGCAGCCTGGGCCCTTTCCCCCATCCTTTGCCACTAAACTCGATCTTTGCTTTTCTTTCCACTTGTACCATCGACAACCCGCAAATTCTTGATACTTCGCTCGTCTTTTTCTTCGGTTTCCTCTTCCTCTGTTTCCTATCCCATCCTGTCAGCAAGTTTTTTTCAAAACTTTTACTTTCATCACCCTGAAATAAAAATTTTAAATTTTCCCCCTGTTCAGAGCCCAAACACCGGTCTTTACAATTTTTTTTTTTCACACTTCATATTCGCTTTTTCTTTGCCCATTAATCCCCCATACTCGTCTGAAAACCCCACTTTTAAAAACATTGACCTTTTTTTGCTATTTTTCTTCAGCACCCAACACTCAAAAAACCATATGATGAAATTTGGGAAAACTAATGAGTTCAATAACATTTTTCCCCGCAACCCTGGTAAAAGGGAGCAAATATGGTCATCCTTTTTTAAAGGGGAACCCCCCGGGTGTAGTTTTTTGTTTTAAACCCAAAGGCCCAAATATATGTAAAAATATAAAATTATATAAAATATTATATATATAATATATATAAATATAATATATCATATAATATATATAAGATATTATTTTAAAATATATATATATATTAAAATATATATATATACACACACAATACACACACACAAAAACACAACACACACCCCACACACCCCACACACACACCACTCCCACAACGAAAAACACACACACGCAAACACACAACACACCACCAAATACCAAATACACGAACACAAACAAAATACAAAAAACACACACCACCAACACACACACAGAACACCACACACAACACCACACACACACACACACACAAAAACAATGCACACACGAAAAACCCCACAACACTATCACAAAGACACAAATACAGCACACACACAAAACCAAATACCCCAAATACACCCCAAGGGAAACCCCTACAACAAAAAACACACACACACACACACCCCACATACACAAATACAAAAATTACACACGCACAAAACAACCAAAATCCCCCCCCCCTACACACACCGCACACTTTACCCCAAAAACACCCCCCACACACAAACCAACCCACAAATAAAAAAATACACAAATACCCGCACCCCACACACAAATACACAAATACATACACGCCCACATACACACAAAACCCCACCCCACACACCACACCACACACTCACACACATTTTAAAATATATATATATATATATAAAATAAAATATATATATTTTAAATATAATATAATATATATATATTTTATATAAAAATAATTATATTAATATATAAAATTTTTTTTATATATTTAAAAATTTGTGTGTGTTGGTGTGTGTGTTTTGTTGTTTAAAATAAAATATATATATATATTTTAATATATATAATATATATAACTATTATTAAAATATTTTTTTAAATTTATTGTATAATATATATAAAATATTATATATATATATTATATATATATAATATAAAATATTTTATATTTTTTATATATATAATAATAATGTTTTTTGTTATAGTTTATAATCTATATATATATATATTTTTATATATAAATATAATATATTATATAAACAATATACACATACATACATATCTGTTATATATGATATAAAATATAAAATATATATAATTAATATTATTAGTATATATATAATATTTTAATATATATGGGGGCCCAAAAATGGTTAAGCTGGGACTCAAGACTGCCCACGAGGGTTTAATCTGAGTTCGGGGGGTTCGAGCCCACCGGCCGTCGCTTTTTTTTCCCTTTGGAAAGGGAAACCCTTCACCTCGATTGCCTGCCACCCGTTGGGGAAAACCACCAAAAGCCCAGTCCCGGGAAAATAGAGATGGTAACTCGATAAAAAAACCGGGCGGAAAAAAATGAAGGGCAAACCCCCGCTCTAAATTGCCAAAAAAAATCATGGAAGCCCATGATCGTAAAAGGCCGGGGTTTGGCCGAATGGTTAGAGCGTTGAACTCAACCTGTCACGACGGAAATCGGGGTTTCGGGGGTTCGAGTCCCCCCCTGCCTTTGTTCCCTTTGGAAAAGGGAACTTCACCTCGTTGCCTCCCTACCCCACGGGGTGCCCAAAGCCACCCCCGAGTCAGTGCTGGTCCCAAGCCCGGAAAAAATGAGAGAATGATTACCAAAAAAAAAAAAAAAAAAAAGGAAAACCCCGGGCTCTCCGGGGAAAAAGGAACTGGGGACCCTCCCAACGACTAAAACTAAAAAGACAAAAAACAAAAATAAAAACTAAAATTTGTACCATGTTTTGGGGACCAGGCGGTAAAGCCATGAACCTACCTTTTAAAAGAAGAAGATTAGATAATATAATTATATTAAAATTATATAAAATATATAATATATATATATAAATATATATAATAAACTTTTACAACACATATACATTTTCTGTGTATGTATATTTTCTATAATTAATAAAATATTAATATATAATTTTAATATATATAATATATATTAAAATTTTATATATTTTTAATAATATTATATTCTATATATATAAAAAAATATTTTTTATAATAAATAAATTTTTATTGTTTTGTATTTTTAAACAAAATATAAAATTTAAATTTGGTTTTTTCTTTTTTGTATGTATGTAATATATATATATTTTTTAAAAAATATATATATTTTAAAAATTAAAATTTTAAAAGATGTTAGTATAAGATAGATGGGCCCAGTTTAGAAAGAAAGACATAGACAGAGAAGAAGCAGAAGAGGGGGGGGGATCCAGCTAGGGGGCCCCCCCCCCCTTTTCTCTCACCCATGGGAAATTTGGGTCTGGAGGAAAGGGGTAAACCCCATTCAGGTCGAGCGAGTCGGCCCGCGAGTACTTCTGGTCTTCCGGGACACATAAATTTTCCCGGGGGGCAGCGTCGTGGTATTTGGCCCGCCTTTGCCCCGCAAAACTTGACCAGGGGCCGGGGCCTCGTGCACGATGGGTTTAATGCAGGACGTTCCCACCTGGTTTGGGAAGGGGGAAGAGAGAGCGGTCAAAGTTTGGCGGAAGGGGAAAGGAAACTTTGGGGGAGAAAAAGAGGGAAAGGAGGGGGTGAAATGAGGAAGGGGGGGAAGGAGACTGATTAAAGTTTGGTGGGTGGGAGTATAACCCCCGGGAAAGGGGATAAAAGGAGGGGATTGGGAATGGAAAGGGGAGGGAGTTTGGGAAGACTAAAATGCAAAAATTTGGGAGCGGGAAAAAGCCGAGAAAAAAAGATGGGGGAAAAAGGGTAGGAAGAGGGGAAAACGGAAAAATGAGGTTTGAGATGGGGGGGGGCCGGGGGAATTTTGAGGAACGAAAAGGAATGGGATAAGAAAGAAGGATACGAGGGGCGTTCATGGGACTGGGAAACGGGAAAAAGGGGAAATAAAGGAAAAAAAATACCCCGAAACGAAACAGGAAACTGAGAAAGCATAGGAAGTTTTAGAGAGAGAGAGAAAACCCCCTCGAAAGGAATACTAGAAAAATTTTGGGAAGAAGCAAAAAACCCGCGAGCAAGATAGGGGGCAGGGAGAAAAGAAAAAACAAAAAGAGAACAGAGGGATGGAAAATAAAGGGTTTAATGGGGGCAGGGGGCCAAAGGGGGGGAAAAAAAATACAAAAACCCCCGGGTTCGGGGAAGGGCCACAAAAAGAGCAGGCGTCTTTAGGGGGGGGGAAAGCAACTTTCCCTTTATAATATAATTATATATATATTATATATATATATATATATAATTATATTAAATATATAATTTTATATATAATATAGATATATATATATAATATTATATATTATATATATATATCTAAAATTATATATTGTTTTTTTTTTTTTTTTTTTTTTTTTTTTTTTTTTTTTTAAGGTATCGGTAAGAGGGAAGAAGTTCTAAATAAAAAAATCCGGATCCCCAAAAAAAAAAAGTAAAAAAGGGAAATAAAAATTTTACTTTAACACATCTCCCCCCCCCGCTGCCAAACACCCTCTACAAACACAGTGAAAAAACACAATCTCACAAACCCAAACTTTAAACACATACACAAAAAAAAAAACACACTCACACACACACACACACACTAACGCTTTAAGAAAACAGGGGGCCCAACAACACTCACCAAAACACACCTAACACTTTACCCCCCAACCTACACAAAAACAGAAAAAACGTATCCTCGATCGAAAAGAAAACAAAAATGAAATGGGCCACCCGTGAGTGAGAGGAAATCTGAAAGAAGTTTCAACTTAAAATCCCTTTCCCCTTGACATCCTAAAACGCCCCTTCCAAAAACAATATTTTAAAGGGGCCCTTTTGGGCAAAAAACCGGTCTCGAATGCAGGGAGATGCTTTTTTTTTTTCTTTATGCCCCAAGAACAGGGGAAAGGAACCGAGGAGAGAGCTGGGGCGAGGGGGGGAAGGGGAAGGGGGAAACGGGGGAAAACGAGGGGGTGACAACAAGGAAATGATGAAGCAAAAAGTGAATATAAATTTTTTCCTATGAAATGAAAAAGTAAAAACCCGTATTTTGGGGTTGTTCTGTTACTATTTTTAAATAATAGATTCTCTTATTTTTACTTTTGGTTTTTTTTAATCATTGTGATTATCATGTAAACATCGAAAAGGGTTTCCCGGGTAAAATGCCTGGGTGTGTATCAACTTTTTTATTTTGGAATGTCCCCTTTTATTTTTTATTACAGCTTCCCTTGATGTCTTTAGTTATAACTTTTAAAAAAAAGCAAATTTTTTGGCCCTTCAATTTGTTTATTTTTTCACAAATTTAAAAAAATTTCTACTGATTTCTTTTTTTTTTCCCATTTTCTACCATTGGACCGATTAACTTTTAATTTTTTTATAAATTTTTAGTGCTGAAAACCCGATCCCCTGTCGTTTTTTGGGGGGCCTAAAACCCCTTTGGGCTACGGGTGCTGCCCATCTATACCCTGCTTCCTGAAATTTTTTTAAACTTATTTTCCAGGGTTTCGCCAGAAAACTTTTTTGTTTTTTTTTTTCTTTTTTTTGGTTTACAAAAAAACCCCCCTTTTTTTTCCCAAATTTTAACGTTCCCCAAATTTAATTCTTTAATTTAAATAACAAAAAATTTTTTTTCTGTAGAATTAATCTTTCCCCTTTTCTTTCGTTACCCTCATCCTGAGTTGCTGTGTTTTAAACTTTCCCCCAAATTCCAACAATTTTTAAGATGTTGCATGACTCCTTTTATTTAAACCCATTGCCAAACCCCCCTTTGATAATCGCCTTTGCCCAAATTTCTTATTTTAAAATTTTCAGTTTTCTTCTCTTTATTTGTAATTTTTTTTGGTACCCATAGTTTCGTCCTTGCATTTTTTGTTTTTTTGGATATATTATTATATATATATAATAAAATATTTTAAATTATAAAAATATAAAATTTATAAATATATATAACACACACACACAAACACACACCCCACACACACCCACACACACCATATATATATTTTATAATATTTTATATATATATATATTTAATTATATATATATATATATATATTTTTCCCCGTTTCTTTGCTTTCCAATGCGTACCTTGTTAGTGGGCCTTTTACGGACTTTTTTTCCTTTTAAAAGGAAATTCTGGCCCCTTTCTTCCCCATGAAGGGGGGTTTGTTTTTTAAAACCACTGTTGCTAGTTTATCCATCCATTGCATTTCCCCTTTTCAGTGCCTTTTTCTTTCCCCAATGGTGCATGCATTTTGACATTTTCTTGAACTCTTTTTCCCAATCTGCTTTTCTCTTTTTTTTCCATGCTTCACTCAAAACGTTCTG
Organism: Penaeus monodon; assembly: GCF_015228065.2. NCBI lineage: Eukaryota > Metazoa > Arthropoda > Malacostraca > Decapoda > Penaeidae > Penaeus > Penaeus monodon. The sequence goes on along the minus strand of NW_023644020.1, from coordinate 14,741 downwards.
TATCTTTTTCTGGGGGGCCCCTTCTTTTTTTTTTTCACTTATTTTTTTTTCACTATCATTGGGGGTTTAAAATCCTTTTTTCTGTTTGTAAAAATGAAAACTTTTTTTTTTTAAATTTTTCCTTTGTTTTGTATGTAGCAGGGTTTTGTGGGGGGGGGGGGTCTATGCAATTTGTTTTTTGGCAAACTTTTCGTTTTTAAACCTTTTTTTCAAAGGCTATTCTACCCTGTTCTTCCCCTTTTAATCGCTTTTCTTCGCTCCTTTGCCTTTAATACCTTTTCTTTTTTGCTTCCCCCTTTTGGGCCTAATTTTTCTCTTTTTTTTCTTCGGTTCTTTGCCCCAAAAATCTTTTTTGGGTTCCCGTGCGCTCCTTCCCTTTAACATCCTAGTAATGGGCCTTCCAACCTTTTAAATATAGATTATTTGTAAATTTTATCTAATTTGTCTTTTTTTCTCGAGTCCATGCCCGACAGAAGGGAAATTTCCCTCTTTTTTTTCGGCACAGGAATTTTTAATCGGGGGGTCGTGTTTGCCAAACCTTTTGGCTCCCGCCCCCAGCCGGGGTTCCCCCACGGGTTCGATCTAAATTTTTTGGGGGTTTACATATTGTAGTTTTTTAGGGCCTTGTAGAAATCGAAAGGTCAGTAGAAAGGCCTCTATTTTTGGGCCCACAGGAATCCTAAATCGACGGGCCGATTGTTCCCCGGGTTTCCCTCCTAAAAGTTCTTCAGGCAGAAAAAAATGTTCAAAAACGGGACATGAAAAAATTTTTTACCGGAAAAATAAGAAAAAAAACCCAAACCTCGTAAAAAAGCAAACCCCCCGAAAAAAGGGGGCCGGGGTTTTTTGGAAAAAATTGGGGGGAAAAAGATAATAATACAATAAAAAACGCATGGTACAATTTTGAGAATAGAAATGGGGATATTCCCGAACAAAAAATGGGAAAAATTACCAATGAAGAAATAAAAACACACAAAAAAAAGGTCCCCTAAATGGAAATAAACCGGGATTGCCCAAGCCCAAAATTTTTTTTGGTAAATACTCTTTTTAAAGCACATGCCAAATTAGAAATCAATTTTAACTCAATTAGATAGAGCCTAATTTAAAACTTTTTAAAAGTTATGTCAAGGGACTATTTAAATTTTTTGGCCCAAAAATTTAACAAAAACAGATAAAAAAAAAAAACTAAGCCCTTTTACTGTTTCCCCCCCCCTTTCCTAAAAAATTCCCCGCAATTTTAAAACTGAAAAAAACCTACAAAACCATGGAAGAAAAAAAATTTTTTCCCCAAACAAACAAAAAGGATTTTTGCAGAGGATCATACGGATTTTAAAGTTTAACCCATAAATAAAATGATTCTCAAAAATTTCTCAAAACAAAAACAAAAGACACCCAAGTACTGCTTGGATCGACTATAAAAAGCCTTTGACAGTGCCCAACTCTGGATTTTAAAAATTTTTAGAAATTCTCAAAAAGTCTTTCTTAAAAAACAGAAATGACTTTAAATGGGAGAAAAAAATTTACTCTAAAAACATGTAAAGGGTTTATCTTTTTTTCAAAAAACATGCAATCAGATGGGGAAATTTTCCGGGGTGCCCTTTTTTTCCCCCTCTTTTTTTCTGTAGGACTTATCCCACCCCCCCAGCTTCTAACAACACGGGGTATGGATATAAGACCCTGGACAAAAAGTCAATCATTTATTCATTGTATGATTTAAAATTTTTCGCTCAGAAGGGGGGGAATTTGGGAAAAGGGTTTGCTAAAAAAATTTGAAAAAAGGGTTTCAGTGAGACAAAGGTATGAATTTTTGGTTTTGATAAGGTGCAAAGAAACCCTTTTAAAGAGGGAAAACTAGTGACATCTGACAATATAAAGTTAAGTTTTTGAAACCGTTATAAAAGGGAATTTAATCGGGAAAGGGAAACATAAAAAATATCAGGAATAAACAAAGGAAATTTGGAAATACAGCAACTTTAATGAAAAAAAAAAATACGTACAAAAATGCATCCAAGGGAAAAGGTTTCAATCCTGGAAAAAAAAATTTAACTCAAAGAACAAATTTTAACAGAAATCAACACTTTTGAATCCTGTGGTTCATATATTTTTAAACGTGATAAAAAAAATTGAAAACCAAAATTGGGGAAGAAAATTGGGAACTCCCAACGGGAAAGGTATCCCCCCAAAATCAACATGGGACCGTCGGGTACGCCCCCTAAAAAGTAAAGGAGGTAGGGGGGGAGGGGATGCATTTGGGAAATTTATCGTACAAAACAAAAACCGTTTGGTCTCTTGCCTACTTAGATCAAACCCAAAAATTGGATGCTTTAAATTTTTTTTAAAAGTAAAATAAAAAACCAAAAAGGTTACACTCAAATAAAGAAATAAAAATAAATTTTCCCCGGGAATTAGGAACTGAGACCAAAAAAAATCGAACATGTTCCCCAACATTGGGCCTGCTAAACATAAAAAAAAAAAACCCAAAAAAGGTTTGGACAAAAAAAACTTGAATCTAGGGGCCCAATAAAAAGGGCCCCCCCAGGGACGTTAGCAGCGTAAAGCAAAAACATGATGAAAGATAAAACTGGGGAACCCCCCAGTGCTTAAAAGTTCGGACCTAAAGGAAACAGGGGGTTTTTTATTTTTGGGAACCCCAAAGGGCTTGAGGTCCCAATGCCTTTTGGAAAGCCGGCCCAGGGGGCTACCCATACTGGGGGGGGTCACCAGGGGGGGAACGAGACAAAAGGACTTCCTGGGCCCCAAAGGCCTTGAGAGGGGAGGTTTACCCACCCCGGGTTTCCCATTCCATTTGGACTAGGGAGAACCCCCACGTGGTGTTTGCCGGGGCTTTGGGCATCCCGATTCCCGGGAACGGAACCTGGGGGGTTGAGCGATGTTTGAAACGCGCCCCCTTTTGCAGCTAGCCACCCTTTTTGGGCCCTTTATTTGGTTAGACGGGGTGGCTTGATGGGCCCCCCGGCCCAAGTCAATGGGCTGGTCAAAAAATGGTTTAGGGTCAAGCAGGCACTATTCAGTGGGTAGCGCATGGCCCCGCGACTGCCACATTACTGTGATAGTGGCTGCGTATATTCCTTTTTAACCCGGGGCTGTTGGGAGATTTTCCCCCCCAACTATAGTTTTCCCCCGTTGGACTCCATGGTGGGTGGGGGGGTGAGGAAATAAAGAAAAAAATTTTTGTTGAGTACTAAAAATTTTTACAAAGTTTAGCTCTCCCCCTGCCGCCCTGCGAATCCCTCGACCATTCTCTCTGGAAAATCACACGTTGTCACTCGGGGAACCCTTTTTCATTTTTTCCAAAGGGAAGAATGGGAACGTAATTTTTCCCCGGGCCCCCAAAACCCAGGTAAAAAGGGGGAAAATCCTCCTCAACCCACTAAGGGATCTTCCCCTTGGTAAATTTTGAAAGCTTTTCATATAGAAGTCCCGGGTAGTAAAGACCCTTTTGAGGGGTTATAAAAATCAGGATTTTTGACATTTTGGGGTTCATGGAAAAAATATTTGGGTAGGTCAACGTGACCTCGTATCACCCCACAGCGAGATGGTAGCCTGATAGTTGGGTTTCGTAAAGACAGAGTGACCGTCCTGCGGGCAATAGAAACCCTTTCCCCGGGGCTCAAGTTTCATGCTACCCTCAAAAAACCCTAAATCAGTGTAAGGGATTGTTTTTTTCCCGAGACCTGATGGGGTTTTTCCCTGGGGAGAAAGGAAGGAACTAGAAAAATTTTTAAATGTAGTGGCAGAAAAACGTTTTGGGAAAGAAAATTTTAAAAGGTTTTGGAACAGTCGACCCCGCTCTTCTTCTAATTTTTAACACATTAGCCCTTCCAGAATGGGTTTAAAGGGTTAGCATGGTCCCACCCCCGGGAAAGGGCCATATGTGCCCCAACCCATGGGGTGCTTCCATGCCAGGTTATGGGCATGGACCAACCTTCCCTTTTTAAAGAAAATGGAAAAACCAAGAGTATGTTTTTAAGTGGGGTACAACGGGGCATCAAGGAAAGAAAATTTGTCCGGGCCCAAAATATCCCTGTTACCACTGCAAAAAGCTCTTTGAAGTTTCTTCCAAAGCAATGAAAAAAAGGTAAAAATTTGAAAAGGAAGTATTGGAAATAAGGAGAAAGGGAAAGAAAGGTTTTCCAGGGGCCCAAAAGCGACTTTGCCCGTATGCTTTTGGGCCAGCCGGTAGGTTCCCTTTTCTTCGGTTTTGCCCCTCCTCCTTCCCACCAAAAAATTGCCCCCAATGCTTTTAAGCCCCACACACTTTCCACTTCCTCTAAACCCAGGCCCAAATTGCTGACACTGCCTCTGGTGAGTTGTTCCACCAGAAAGGGGTAGGAAAGGGGGGGTCTTTTTGAGGAGGGCCCTCCTCCCCCAAAATAAGGTCTTTGGAAACCATCAGGGGAAGGCTCCAGAGGCCCCAAGGGGGACGCTCCAGCTGCCACCCCATCCACAGGGCATCTGCTGCTAGGAGAATGCTTTCCCGAATAAAGGCCAGGCACCCCTTTTTCCCAGGCCAAGGGAAACCTGAACCTGCCCAAAGACCCCCAGCGCAAACAAAACCCCAGGGGCCCCTGCTTTCTAGACCGAATGCCCCCCCAAAACAAAGGCTCAGGCCCCCTCCCTTTGCCTAGGCAAAAAAAAAAAACCTAAACCTGCCAAAAGGGGAAAACCTTTTTGGGAAAATATTTCCCCAGGTAAACAACCCTTAAAAAAGGTACTCCCAGGGTCCGGAAAGGGAAGCCTAAAGGTGTGAGGCAAAAAATTTACCACAGGTTCGCCAAACCCCCTTTGAAAAATAATCAAAAAACTGGATACCCTAACCCAAAGGGGAAATGTAAAAGGGAAATTTATGCAAAAGGGGAAAACGCACCCTCTGAAGCTTCATGGAAACCCCCCCTTTTTGTAGCCTACAAGAGATTAACCAGGGGAAAAACGTCCCCCTTTTCCGAGAGGAATTTTTTAAGTTCAAGCCCATTTGGAACCTTTGGGCAATGGACCTCATGGAGGATAGCATTTTGGTCGTCTTGGGTATTCCCTTTCCCGGCCATCCCCCTGGGAGACAACACTGAAAGGGGAAGGCTTTTGGGGAATAGGCTGACCAAAAAAAGGGGGGGGGCCCCTTTCACGTTGCATCCATCTACCTTCCCCCACATAATCTCAAAATAAATGATTTGGAATATTACTGGGGGAGTTGCCACATCCCCTTTCTACTCTTTTGGGAAGGGTTTTTTAATGGTCCCGGGATCCCCCTTGGGGAGACACTTTTTTGCAAAAACCCCGAAAGGGAAAGGGGCCCTTTAAATCCTTTTTCCCTTTAAAAGCGGCAGTTTTAGAAAAAGTGACCCTCCCAAAACATTTTCAAAATTCAAAAAAGGGGCATTCTCCCAAAATAACCTATTTAAAAAAAGGTTTACATGATTTCCAATTTAACTTCACTTGGAGGGCCCTGGAAGGGCTTACAGGAAGCGACCATTTTCCAATCATTTGGAGGGGGGTTTAATGGTATTCCATTTAATGGGGTGCCCAAAATGGCGAAATTGAACATGCAGACTGGGCTTTTTTGAAACAACTGCATTTTGCAAAAGGATCTGTTAAGATTTCCAGTGGTTAAAAATTTCTGTTAATCACTTCACAAACACGAATTCAAACCCGCGCAGAAGCATCCCTTCCCAAAAAGTAGTGGACAGTACCCTCGAAAACCTTTCCAGTACCATGGTGGCGATAATGCCAAAAAGTGTCCGAGCAAGGAAAAACTGCATTAAGGCAGTTTTAAAACCCAAAAACCCCCGCATGTAACCTTGATCAGTTACAAAAAAACCCGAGCCAAGGCCAAAAAGGGGTGCTAAAGGGGGGCCCAGACAGACGTCGTTTGGGGGACAGTATGTCTCCTCGTTAACTCCCGGGACCCCCTTTGCATGGGGGGGTTGGGCAAGGTCGTAAGATTGCTGGGAAAAAGGGACTCCCCTATTTACCCAAACCTTTCTTGAAATAGGGTTGGGGATAATCCAAGGGGCAAAAAAGATATTTTCTAATGGGGCTGCTAAATCCATGGCAAATCCCCTCTGGAGCATTTTTACACTGCTCATTCTAAATCTTCGGGGGCTGAACAGGGAAAAACAAACCCCCCGTGCGTTTTTTCATTTGGAACAGCGAACTTCCAACAATTGCCATTTTTGCGCAAAGATTGGGCTCTGCTTTGCAGCCCCTGCCGTAAAACTCCCCGGGAAGGGGACGATTTTTCCCCTTTAAATGGGTAAAACTCACTTACCGGAAAAGGGTTTCCAAAGTTTCCCGTTGGACTTTTTCAATGGATCTATAGGGAGGGGCACAGTGCCATCCACATGGAAAGAGGCTATAATCATTCCTGTTCTTAAACCCGGGGAAAGATACTTCCCCACCAGGAAATTACAGACCAATTTTCTCTCCCAGCTGCAAACTGCAAGTGATGGGAAAAAAAATGGTAAACTTTAGGTTGACATGGCTGCCCAGAAAAAAAAAACTGGTGACCCCAAACAATATTGGGTTTAGAAAAAAAAGATCGACCACAGATTCCTTGTGAGGGTGGAAATTTCTAACAGAATTCCTTCGCAGCGAAAGTCATAAGCCTTTAAAAGGGTTTATATATTGGAAGCATGGCATACTCCCTAAGCTTGTTTTGACATTGGTTTTTAAAAGGAGGGATTAAACCCACCTTCAAAACAAAACTTCCTTGCTAAAAAGGAAATTTAGAGGTTTGGGTGGGAAAAAAGTTTCCCCTAACCCCCGGGGGGGAAAACCCGCTGGAAAGGGGCCCCCAAGGGGGTGTCTTAAGTTTGGGCCCCCGTTTTCCCTTGCTATAAATGGGCCTTATAAAGGTTTTTTCCAATTTCTGTTTTCATGAAACGGGATGTGGGGGTGACTTTTCAGTAGCTCAGGGGGGAAACTTTCAGGGGTGGGGCAAGGACGCATGCAAAACTGCAATAACTCAGGTTGTACAGGGGCAAAATATCATGGGTTCAAATTTTTTCAAAGCAAGACCATGGCTTTAAAATTTCCACAAACGAGGAAAGTTCCCTCCTTCCCTTTATTTAGTAGCAAAACCCCCGCAATTTTTCCAGGGGGTGAAATACTTTTGGGTTTTTAATTTTTTACTCAGACTTTCATGGGTGCCCACATCAAACATTAAAAGTGAAGGGTACAAAAGCACTTGTATTTTTTCGGGTTCTTTCACATTTATCTTGGGGGGCAGACCCCCACAAAGCTTCTTCGGCTTTACCGAGCACTTATTCGTAGTAAGCTTGACTTTGGGTTGAAGCTTATTCATCTGCAACTCCCAACCTTTTTCCGGGGTGTTGGGGTCGGGTTTTATAATGGGGAAACTCTCAGAATCTGACTGGGGCTTTCAGGTCCCTTCCCCCTGTGGAGCCCGTATGCCCGAGAGTGGAGAAAACCCCCCTTTCATTACCCAAAGGGAAATACATGAACCTGATTTTCTAACGAGAAATACAAAGGATTTTTCCGGGGGTCTCCAAAATCCAAAATTGGGGTTTTTAAACCCCCCCTTTAGGATGCTTTATCCTATGGTGGAGAATGAGGGAAACTTTAAAAAGAACTTTAAATTTTAAAATTTTCCTAAGGTTTTCGGCTGTTGGATTCCCCAAATTCCCCCCTTTTAAATCAAGTCGAGCCGGGGTTTGGGCGGAATTGGGAAAAGGGGGGAGATTTTGAAGCAGAATTTCCCAGAGAGATTTCTTTACCCATTTTTTAAGTACCAAGGATCGGGCCAATATAACAGATGGTTCGAAATCTGAAAAAGGGGGTTTGGGGTTTTCAGCGTGGAAAGGAAAAAAATGCTCCCGGAGTCTTTTTCTAGCAGGGCCCCGGAAAAACTTTCCCCTGCAAAAGTTCCCTTTCCTCCTGCAGCAGTTAAATGATAGAGATCTTATGAACCTTCATTGTGAATATTTGCTCTCGAAATGCCTTGCAACAATCAAGGCTTAAAAATCATTTACATCCAGTATTGGGGGGAGGTTCAAAATTTTCTTTCACTGGGGTCCCAAAACGTTTAAAAAAAAACTCGGGTTGGGGGCCCCGGGCATGTTGGTTCAGTGGGAATGAGGAGTATCAAAAGGCTAAGGCAAACTGCCGGGGCAGCCTTGTGATGCTCGTTTTTTTCCCCCACACCGGGGCCTGAAACCAGGGATCAGGAGTTTGTCTTGCGATAAATGGAAGGAAAAAATGGAGGGATATCTCCCGAAAAAACTGCGAGAAAATTAGAGAGACCTAGCAGTTGGGGGACTAGCATCCCTTCCCCAAAACCGGGAAAATGGAAGTTGCCTTAAAAAGGGTAAGAATCCCGGGGACCAAGACGACCACTGGGGCCCATGATGGCTAAAAAAAAAGGCACTTTGGGGGGGATTTCCCAAAAGCCCTTAAAAATCGCCACATGTAGTGGAAAGATGTGCAACATTTTTCGACCCAAAAAAATTTTGTACTTTTTTCTCCCCCCTTAAAACTGAAGAAAGTATGGGGGAGGATTGTGACATAGAGGGTCTTATTAGTTTTTTTAGGGAGACAATATTTTTAATAAAAAATTTAATTAAGCCTAAAGTTTAGGGAAAAATTTTTTTACACTTAGAGATAATATTTTGCTTTGATTTTTAAATTTTTTTTTGTTATTTAAGAAAAACTTTTTGGGGGATTTTTTTAAATTTTTTAAAAATTTTAATATTTTTTGTTTTAAAAAGGTTTCCCGCAATGACCTTAGCTGTTTTAGCGGGAGAATTTAATTTTAAAAAATCATCAATCAATCTTGAGCCCAAAATCAAAGTTTTTTTTACCAAAACATCAAATAACATCCTTTCCAAAAAAGGCACTGACCCAAAAAAGTGATTTTTTGAAGACAAAGGGGGGGGAAAAATTGGGTCACCCTTTTAAACTGGTTTCTCAAAATTTAAAAAACCGAATGGTACAAAAAAAACACGCAGAGGGGCAAGTTCCTGCACGAAAGATCTGGAAACCCCTTTTTTTATCGGAACAAAAGGATAAATGGTACAAAACCCCTCCAGAGCCCAGGTTTCGGAAAGGGAAAGTGCTACAATCTTTTTGGGGCCCTTTCCCCAAATTAAAACAAAATCGTACTATACAGGCAAATCGTCCAGGTATCGTTTACAAGGAAAAAAAAACAACCTTCCTGTTTTTTACATTTAAACACCCTTCAAAAAAAGGAAAGTCCCAAAAAAAAGTGTTCGGAGAAGTATCAAAGTTAAAAACCTGGAAAAAAGGTGGGAAAAAATGTTGGGATTTTAAAAAACCCAAAAATTTACTTGTTTTATTTAAACCCCTTGGCCTTATAAAGAAAGGTTCGGATAAGTTTTTTTGAACAAAAACCAGGAAAAACCAAAAAAATTGAAAAAGTCCAAAAAAAAGTCTTAAACAGCACCGCCAGTTCCAGCCCAAACTTTTTAATCGAAAATTTTCTTTGTTTCTTTAATTGATTTTTCTGGATGTTTTCATTTTTGGTTGTTCTGGGAAATTTTGCAGGTTTTTTTTTTATGTTCCATTTCCTTTAAACTTCAATCACCCCAGGTCGCTAGTAGGGAAATCGGTGTTTTATTTTGATTAGCAACTAAGGGAAAATTTTTTATAAAATAATAATAATAATAAAAAAAATAAAAATAAAAAATAACAATAATATCTTAATATCATATCATTTGTTGTTATTATTTTTGTTAAAATTATTTTTTTTTTTGGGTTTTTGTTAAAACTCACCCAAATTATAGGGAATTTTTTTCCATAAACACAAAATAAACTTACTTCCAAAATTTTCTGCAACCAAAAAAGAAAAATACATAACCTGGGAAAACAAATTACTTTTTTATGTAGACCCAAAAATGAAAAGCAAATCTACTCCTGTGAAATTTTATGTTTTTATTTTTTAAGACCCCCAGCGTGGCCCCCCCCCCAAAAAAACCTTTTCAAAAAGCGGGGGGACAATTTACACAGGGCGTCCCGGCGTTTTTGAAAAATGTAGCTGGCCCAAAACATGCTTTTTGAGTTCATGAAGCTTTTGGGGTTTTGGGTTTAAACCCCGGAGATAGATAGATAGATAGACCAGAGAGAGAGAGGGGTGAGTGGGGTGAGTGAGAGGGGGGGGAAGGGGGAAGAGAGGAGAGGAAAAGAGAGAGAGAGAAGAGGAGAGGGGGGGGGAGAGAAGAGGAGGGGAGAAAAAGAGAGACCAAAAGAGAAAGAAGAGAAAAGGGGAGAGAAAAGTGGTGGGTTGAGTGATTTAGGGGAGTGAGTGAGGAGTTCCCAAAAGAGAGAGAGAGAATTAAGAGAGAGAGAAGGGGAAAAGAGAGAGAGAGAGAGAGAGAAAGAAGGAGAAGTAAGGGGGGAAAAGGGAGAGAGAGAGAGAAAAATCGTGAGAAGAGAGAGAAAAAAATCGTGGGGAAAGAGAGGGGAGGAGGGGGAGAGAAAAAGGGGAAAAGAGGGGGAAGAGGGAAAAAGGGGAATGAGTGGTGAGGAGGGGAGTGAAGGGAAATGAGTGGTGAGTGAGTGAGGAGTGAGAAGAGAGGAAAAAAAAAAAGATTGAGCGTGAGGTAGAGAGAGAGAGAGGGGAGGGGAAGAGAGGAAGAGAAGAGAGGAGGGGAGAGAGAGAGAAGGAAAAGAGAAGGGAAAAGAGAGAGAAGAAATAGTGTTGAGTGAGTGAGTGAGTGAGTGAGTGAGAGAGAGAAGAGAGAGAAAAAGAAGAGAATAAAAAGAGAAGGGCAGTAAGGCAGGGGAGACAGAGGAGAACAAAACGGGGAGAAAGGGGAGAGAGAGAGAGAGGGGAGAAAGGAGAGAGGGGAAAAGAGAGGAAGAGAAAGAGAGTGAGTGGTGGGTGAGGAGGTGGTGAGTGAGGAAATGAGTGATGAGTGGAGTGGGGAAGAGAGAGAGAGAAAAGGGGAGGGGAGGAGAGGGAGCGAGAGAAAGAGGGGAAAAATAAAATGGGTTTAATTTATTTGGTTTAGTGAGTGAGGGGTGAATGGTGAGGGGGTGGCTGAAGGGGAGAGAGAGAGAGAGAGAGAGAGACAGAGAGAGGGGGGGGAAAAGAGAGATAGAGAAAAAGAAAAACAGTAAGGCAGAGAGGGGGGAAAAGAGAGGAAATGTGAGGAAAAAGAGAGAGGAGAGAGAGAGAGAGGGGGAGGGAAAAAGAGAAGGGGGGAGAGAGAGGGGGGGGAAGGGGGGTAAAAGAGAGAGAGATTTAAGAAGAGAAACGCCCCGGCGTTCTCCATTCAGGAAATAATGCACCTTTCTGGAATATGCTGCTGTGGAAGCGAACGAGGGATTTTCACTGTTTGTGATGAAGCGGTGTGGTATGCAGAGAGACTTGGAGGAAAATGGGCCCCGTGTCTTTTCGCTGGTTTTTTGGGTTTTCTCTTAAAAAAAAAAAAAAAAAAAAAAAAAAAAAAAAAAAAAAAAAAAAAAAAATAAAATATATATATTATAAAAAAATAATTTTTTTTTTTTTTTTTTTTTTTTTTTTTTTTTCTTTTTTTTTTCTTTTTTTTTTTTTTTTTTTTTTTTTTTCAACAGCCATTCATTCCCTGCAGGTTCCTAGACCTCTCTCAATTCATTACTGAGAGGAAATATGGGAGTGCCCACCCTTGCCTGATTTGGGTTTCCCTTTCCCAATCAACCGCAATTTTGGCCACGGCGGGAATTCCCTACGCACTTGGTTTGAAATTTCAAGGGATATTTCGTTTTTAGGAGGGCCAACGAGGTTTAAAAATTTCCCTTTCCCAAGGGAACAACGGCCGGGGCCGGGTGACCGAACCCCGAACTCAGATTGCCCCTCGTGCCCGTCTTGAGTCCGATCCCAAACCCCTCGGGCCCTTTGCCCCCCATATATATATATTTAAATATATATATAATAATAATAATTTTTATATATATTATTTGGGTGTGTTGGGGTGGTGTTTTTTGTGTGTGTGTGTTTGGGGGTGTGGTGTGTGTGGTGTGCGTTGTGTTTTGCGTGTGTGGGGGTTTTTTTGGTGTGTGTATGTGTGTTTTGTGTGTGTGTGTGTTGTCCTTTGTGGTGTGTGCGTGTGTGTTTTTTATAAAAAAATGCATACGGGATATATGTATGTAGTATTTTTTGGGGTGTGGTGATGTGTGTGGGGTGTGTGGTTGGTTTTGGGTGTAATAGGCAGCCCTCATAATGTTGGGGGTGTGTGTGTTGTGTGTGTTGGTGTTGGGTTTTGGT
>NW_023644019.1:0-5000 GCF_015228065.2 Penaeus monodon | reverse complement strand
TGTGTGTTGTGTGTGTGTTGTGGTGTGTTGTGTGTGTGTTGTGTGTGTGTTGTGTGTATGTGTGGTGTGTTGTGTGTTGTTTGTATGTGTGTGTGTGTTTGTGTGTGTGGTTGTGTGTATGTGTATGTGTGTGTGTGTTGTGTGTTGTGTTTATGTGTGTGTGTGTATTATATATTATATATGTTATATATTATATATATATATATATATATATATATATATATATATATATATATATTATATATATTTATATCATATATCATATATATATATATAACATATTATATATATAGGCCTCGGTGGCCTATATAATATATCGGACTCAAGACTGTCACGACGGCAATCTGAGTTCGAGGGTTCGAGTCCCGGCCGGCACGTTGTTCCCTTGGGCAAGGAATTTCACCTTGATTGCCTACCTAGCCACTGAGTGGGCAAGAAAGCCCAAGTCAGTGCTGGTCCCAAGCCCGGATAAAATAGAGAATGATTACCTAAAAAGGTAAACACCGGCACTCTCCGTGGAAAGGAACTGGGCCCCTACCACGTACTCACTCCAAGATCATCACAACATGAAAACTACAATTAAGTATCAGCTGTGACCACGGCCGTTCAAACATGAACCTATACCGTTGAAAAAAAAAATATTTGTAAAAAAATATGAAATATGAACATTTTATAAGTCATATACGATGTCATAGTTACATCTAAACATCATATAATTTTATATATATATATAATATATATATATATAATATATATATATTATATATATATATATAATTATATATAATATATTAGATATATATATATAGATATATATAAATGAATCATAACTATATCAATATATATTACTTTTTATACACCCCAATATATATATATATATATAAATATATATATATAATATAATATATATATATATTTTTTTTTTTTTTTTTTTTTTTTGTTTTTTTTTTTTTTTAGCTTAAACCCATTTTATATGGGGTCGCCGTAATCAGGTTCTGGCAAGATATCTCTTTTGGCCGGATGCCCTTCCTAACGCCAACCCTCTCTATTACCGGGCTTAGGACCGTCACTGGCTTGGGCTGGCTTTCCCACCCAGTGGCTAGCAAAGGGAATCGAGGTGAAGTTTCCTTACCGGGCTCCCGTCGGCGTCGGCGAACGAGTCCCCTGTTGCCAAGCAAATTATATGTTATATATGTATAATTATATATATATAATATATATTATTATTTTATACAATATATAATATATATAACAATATATAATTAAATTAAATATATTATAATAAAAATATTTTATGTAAAAAAAAGTTTTTTGTTTGGTGGTGTGTGGGTGGGTGTGGTGTGTGTGTGTGTGTGTGTTGGGTGTGTGTGTGTGTGTTGGTGGTGGTGTGTGTGGTGGCGTGTCCTGTTGCTTGCGTGTGCGTGTGGTGGCGTGTGCGTGGCGTGTGCGTGTGCGTGGGGAATATTATATTATATATATAAATATATATATATATAAAATAAATATATAATTTATATGATTATATATGTAATATATATTTATAAAAATGTATATATTTTAAATATTATATATTATAAAATTATATTATAATATATATTAAAATAATATATATAAATATATAATATTATGTTTTATAATATTAATTTATATTTAATATTATATTTTTTTTATATATATGTTGTATATTATATATATTTTAATATTATAATATATATATATATATATATATAATAAAATATATAATATATTGATTTTATAGGCCCGGGGCTGAGGGGATAGAGCATGGCCCAAAGACTGTCAGACGGAAATCGAGTCAGGGTTCGAGTCCCGGCCGCGTTTTTGTCCCTTGGGGAAAGGAACTTCACCTCGTTTCCCCTCCCGGGCCCCATGGGTGGGCAACCCACCCCAAAGTCAGTCCCGGCCCGAACCAGGTAAATAGAGAGGGTGACTCGAAAAAAACACCGGGGGGAAAGGGAAAACGGAAAACCACCGCTCAAAACTGCCAAAAAAATCATGAAAAATCCTGATCGCCAATGCCTTGTGGACAGGGCATTGGGAAAAGAAAAAAAAAAAAAAAAAAAAAAAAAAAAAAATATATATATATATATATATATATAATATTACATAATATATATATATATTATACCCAAACCGGGCCGAGTGGAAAGACATCGGTTGTAATGTGGTAGGGAGTATAGTTGTAGTGGTGTAGTGTGTTTTTTAAAAATTTTTATATATATATATATATATAAAATTTAAATATATAATATATATATATATTTTATATATATTAATATATATTTTAAATAACAAAAATTAATAAATATTATAAAATTATATATATCAAAAAAATTATAATTATAAAAATTATAATATATATATATTTATATAATATATATATTATATATATATTATATTTAATATATAATATTTTTTTTTTTTTTTTTTTTTTTTTTTTTTTTTTTTTTTTTTTTTTTTTTTTTTTTTTTCTACTAGATTCTTTTTGAGCCGCCGGGGCACAGCTGATCTTAATTGTAGTTTTCATGTTGTGATCTCTTGGATGAGACGTGGTAGGGTCCCATTCCTTACAGGAGAGTGGGGTGTTACTTTTTAGGTACTTTCTCTCTATTTACCGGGCTTTGGGACCAGCAGTTGGGCTGGCTTGGCCACCCAGTGGCTAGGTAGGAAAACGGGTGAATTTCCGGGCCATCTCAGTGTTGAGTTCGACGCTTAACTTTTCGGCCCAGGGCCTTTGACGCAGGCTTTTTCATGATTTTCTTGGCAATTTAGAGCGGGGGGTTTTTCCATTGCCTTTCCCCCCGGGGTTTTTTTTTTCGAGTCCCATCTTATTTACCAGCCTGACTTGGCTGGGTTCCACCAAGCGGCTAGGCAGGAATCGAGGTGAAGTTCCTTTCCCAAGGGAAAAAACGCGCCCGGGCCCGTGACTCGAACCCTCGAACCCGATTGCCGTCGTGCAGTCTTTAGCCACGCTCTAACCCTTCGGCCACCGCGGGACAAGTAATTTTATTATATTATTAAATTTAATAATTGATTTTTTAGTATATAAAAAAATATAATATAATAAATCATAATATATTTCATTTATAATTTTTATATATTATATATATATATATAGTCAACAGCCGGGCTTACAATTTTCTTTTTTTCAGCACTTCACATTTTTATTTTCTCGTCCTTTAATACGTAGTATTTGTCGTAGGGGCCGCGGTGGCCAATGGTTGAGCGTCGGACCAAACTGTCACGACGGGGTTGAGTTCGGGGGTTCGAGTCGCCGACCCCCGGTTTTTTCCCTTTGGGGAGGGAAAATTTACCCCGATTTCCGCCTGCCACTGGGGGGCCAAATCGCCCCAACGTCCCGGGTAAATAGAGATGGGTCGAAGAAGAAGAAAAAAAAAAAAAACCCGGGGGCGGGGGGCGTGGGGGGCCGCCGCTTAAATTGCCAAAAAAAAGGGAACCCCAGATCGTCAGGCCGCGGTGGCCGAATGGTTGGAGCGCCCGGACTCAAGACTGTCACGACGGAAATCGAGTTCGGGGGTTCGAGTCCCCGCCCGCCGCGTTGTTTCCCTTGGGAAAAGGAACTTCACCCCCATTGCCTCCCTAGCCAGGTGGCCAAAACCAGCTCAAGCAGGCTGGCCCCAAGCCCGGATAAAATAAAAAAGGAATTTTACCTAAAAAGGTAACCCCGGCACTCCCCGGGGGAAAGGGAACGGGGACCCTACCAGTACCACCCCAAAGAGCACACAACGAAAAACTGAATTTGATATCTTTGTGTGACCCGGGGGCTCAGACATGAACCTACCTTAAAATGATGAATTCGTTTTAAACACCACATTTAAAAAACAAATGCCTTTTTCTTTCTATTTACTTCCCCCCCCCAACACTCGAAACCATATGATGAAAGGGAAAAACTAAGTTTTCAAAAAACATCAGTCTGTCCGAAAGGAAGTTTCGGTCCCCCAGAGTTATTGAGAGCAACTGTGGTTTTTTTGGCAATGGCAATTCTTTTTTTTATCTCCGGTGAAACACACGGCCTATATATTAATAGGGCCGCGGTGGGGGATGGTTAGAGCATCGGACTAAAAACTTTCACGATGGCAAATTGATTTTGGGTTCGAGGGACCGGCGGGCACGTTTTTCCCTTTGGGAAGGAATTTCACCCGATTGCTTACTAGCCCCTGGGGGGGAAACAGTGCCCGGCCCAACCCAGGTTTAAAAGAGAGGGTTGGGGCGGAAGGGGATCCAGCCATAAAAGTATCTTCCGAACTGATCATGGCGACCCCAAAAAGAAGGGACAATGCTAAGGATTTATATATATATATATATATATAATATATAAAATATATAAAATTTAAAATTATATATAATATATTATTTTGTATTATATATTTTATAGTATTTTTTTTTTTTTTTTAATGGAAAGGGGGCATGTTTTATCGGCGTGGGCACAGCATGATACTTAATTTTAGTTTCATGTTGTGATGATCTTGGGGTGAAATGGGAGGGTTCCCCGTTTTCCCTTTTCCCCGGAGAGTGTCGGTGTTACCTTTAGGAATCATTCTTTATAGGGGTTTGGGGCCAGCACGACTTTGGGGTGGGTTGTCTACCCATGGCTAAATACAATCGAGGTGAAATTTCCTTTCCCCAAAGGAAAATTTTCGTATCAGGTTTTATTTACCTAAAATTTTTTAAAACAGGGTGCGCGCAGGGTGCATGTGTGCATGGGTCACCCACATACCAAAGCGGCGTGGGGGGTGGCAGTTCAATATTTAGGGGTTATATGGGAGTACACCCCTTCCTGTAGGATGCCCTTTCCCAAACCTTTGCCATGGGGGATTCCCATGACACCGCGTTTACTTCTCAAGGCAATATAATATAATAACAATACAAAAATAAAATATAAATATACAAATATGCTATATTATATTAATATAATAATATAAAATTATAAAATTTTAATTTTAATATATATAATTTATATA
>NW_023644018.1:0-8881 GCF_015228065.2 Penaeus monodon | reverse complement strand
GTGACTGTGTTGTGGTGTGTGGGGTTGTGACTGTGTGTGTGACTTGGTGTGGTGACTGTGTGTGGGTGACTGTGTGTGTGTGTGACTGTGTGTGTTGTGTGTGTGTGTGACTGTGTGGTGTGTGACTGTGTGTGTGTGACTGTGTGTGTGGTGTGTGTGTGTGTGTGTGTGTGTGTGTGTGTGTGTGTGTGTGTGTGTGTGTGTGTGTGACTGTGTGTGTGACTGTGTGTGTGTGTGTGTGTGTGTGTGTGTGTGTGTGTGTGTGGTGTGGTGTGTGTGTGACTGTGTGTGTGTGTGTGACTGTGTGTGTGTGTGTGACTGTGTGTGTGTGTGTGATGTGTGTGTGTGTGTGTGATGTGTGTGTGTGTGTGTGATGTGTGTGTGTGTGTGACTGTGTGTGTGGTGTGGACTCTGTGTGTGTGACTGTGTGTGTGTGTGACTGTGTGTGTGTGTGACTGTGTGTGTGTGTGTGTGTGTGTGTGTGTGTGTGTGTGTGTGTGTGTGTGTGTGTGTGTGTGTGATTCATAAAAATATTCACATATTATATATATATATATATATATATATATATATATATATATATATATATATATATATATATATATAATCATATATAAAATATTCATATATATTATATATATTCATAAACATATTCAAATATATATATACATGGTATATTCATATATATACATATACATGGTATATTCA
The DNA here is from genome assembly GCF_015228065.2 of Penaeus monodon. NCBI lineage: Eukaryota > Metazoa > Arthropoda > Malacostraca > Decapoda > Penaeidae > Penaeus > Penaeus monodon. Next base: position 8,173 of record NW_023644018.1, on the reverse strand, counting down.
TATATATACATAAACATGGTATATTCATATATATACATATACATGGCATATTCATACATATACATATACGGGGTTATTCATACATATACATAACAGATTTCAACATATAAATACATGGTATATTCATATTTCAAAACATGGATTTCATTTGTGTGGGGGGGGGACTGTGTTGTGTGTGTGTGTGTGTGTGTGTGGGGGGGTGGGGGTGGGGGTGGGGGGGGGGGGGGGGGGGGGGGGGGGGGGGGGGGGGGGGGGGGGGGGGGGGGGGGGGGGGGGGGGGGGGGGGGGGGGGGGGGAAAAAAAAAAAAAAAAAAAAAAAAAAAAAAAAAAAAAAAAAAAAAAAAAAAAAAAAAAAAAAAAAAAAAAAAAAAAAAAAAAAAAAAAAAAAAAAAAAAAAAAAAAAAAAAAAAAAAAAAAAAAAAAAAACGTGGGGGGGGGGTGAAAATTTTTTTTTTTTTTTGGGGAAAAAACCTTTTTTTTTTTTTTTTTTTTTTTTTTTTTTTTTTTTTTTTTTTTTTTTTTTTTTTTTTTTTTTTTTTTTTTTTTTTTTTTTTTTTTTTTTTTTTTTTTTTTTTTTTTTTTTTTTTTTTTTTTTTTTTTTTTTTTTTTTTTTTTTTTTTTTTTTTTTTTTTTTTAAAAAAAAAAAAAAAAAAAAAAAAAAAAAAAAAAAAAAAAAAAAAAAAAAAAAAAAAAAAAAAAAAAAAAAAAAAAAAAAAAAAAAAAAAAAAAAAAAAAAAAAAAAAAAAAAAAAAAAAAAAAAAAAAAAAAAAAAAAAAAAAAGGGGTTTTTTGGGGGGGGGAAAAAAAAGGTTTTTTAAAATAAAAGGGGGGAAAAAAAAAGGGGGTTTTAAAATTTTTGGGGGGGTTTTAAAATTTTGGGGGGAACGGGGGGGCAAAAAAAAAAAAAAAAAAATTTTTAAAATGGGGGGGGGGGGGGGGGTTTTTTTGGGGGGGGGGGGGGGTTTTTTGGGGGGTTTTTAAAAAAATAAAAAAATTTAAATAAAAAAAAAAAAAAAAAAAAAAAAACAATAAAATAAAAAATAAAAAATATAAAAAAAATAAAAACAATAAAAAAAAAAAAGGAAAATAAAAAAAAACAGGAAAAAAAAAGATGCAAAAAAAAAAAGGAACAAAAAAAGGGGGGAAAAAAATAGGTTTTTTAAATAAAAAAGGTAAAAAAAAGAAGGAAAAAAAAAGGGGGGAATAAAACAGGGGGGAAGAAAAAAAGAGAAGAAAAAAGAAAGAAAAAAAAGGGAAATAGATTTGGGATAGGAAAAAGAGGAGGGAAGAGGAGAAAGGAAAAAAAAGAATAAAAAGGGGAAAGAAAAAAAAAAGGAGAAAAACCGAAAAAAAAAAAGAAGGGGGGAAAAGAAAAAAAAGAGAAAAAAGAAAGGGAAAGAAAAAAAAAAAAAAAGAAAAAGGGGAAGAATAAAAAGGGGAAAATAGAGAGGAAAAAGGGGGAAAAAGGAAAAGGGAAGGGGAAAAAAGGGAAAGAGAAAAAAAAGAAAAAAAAAGGGAAAAGAAAAGGAGAGAGAGAGAGAGAGAAGAGAGAGAGAAGAGAGGCAGAGAGAAGAGGAGAGAGAGAGAGGGAGGAAAGGAGGAGAGAGAGAGAGAGGAGAAAAGGAGAAAGGGAAAAGGAGAGAGAGAGAGAGAGAGAGATAAGGGGAAAAAGGAAAAAAGAGAAAAAAGGGGGAGGCAAAGAAAAAAAAAGGGGAGAGAAAAAAGGATAGGGGGAAAAGAGAGAGAGTAGAGAGGAAGGAGAGAGAGAGAAAGAAGAAGAGAGGGAGAGAGAAGGCAAAAGAAAAAGAAGAGAGGAGAGAGAAGAGAGAGGAAGAGAGGAAAAGGAGAGAAGAGAAGGCAGAGAGAGAAGAGGAGAGAGGGGGAGAGAGAGAGGAGAGAAGGGGAAGAGAGAGAAGGGAGGAGAAGAGAGAGAAGAGGAGAAAGGAGAGAGGAGAGGTGAGGAAAGAAAGAAAGAGGAGAGAGGAAGAGAAGAAGGGGAAAAGAGAGAGAAAGAGAGAGAATAGAGAAGAAGATAAAAGAAAAGGGAGGAAAAAAAAGAAGAAAAAAAGAAAGGAGAAAAGAAAAAAAGAAAGAAGAAAAAGAGAAAGAGGGAAAAAAAACAAAGGATAGAAAGAAAAAAAAAGAAAGAAAAAAAAAAAAAGAGAGAAAAAGAAAGGGGGAAAGAGAAGAAGAAGAAGAAGAAAAGGAAAAAAAAAAGAGATAATAAAGAAACGGGGGAAAAAAAAGAAAAAAAAAAAAAAAAACAAAAAAAAAAAACAAAGAGAAAGGGGGGAGGGGCAAAAAAAAAAAAAAGAAAAGAAAAAAAACAATAAAAAAAAAAAAAAGAACAAAAAAAAAGAGACAAGATAAAGAAGAAGGAAGAAGAAGAAAAAAGAAGAAAGAAAAGGGGAGATGGGGCAAGAAAGGAAGAAAAAGAAAAAGAAGAGAGAAAAGAGAAAGGAAAAAGAGAGAGAAAAGACAGAAAAAAGGGGGAGAAGGAGAAAAATGAAGAAAAAGAGAAAATAAGAGAAGAGTCAGAAAAAAGAGAAAAAGAGAAAAAGAAAAAAAAAAAAAAAAAAATAAAAGGGGAAAAAAAAAACAAAAAAAAAAAAAAAAAAAAAAAACAAAAGATAAAAAAGGGAAATAGAAAAAAAAAAAAAAAAAAAAAGAAAAAAAAAAAAAAAAAATAAAAAAAAAAATAAAAAAAAAAATAAAAAAAAAAAAAACATATAATAAAAAAGAAAAAAAAAAAAAAAAAAAAAGAAAAAAAAAAAAAAAAAAAAATAAATATAAGAAAAAAATAAAAAAAAAATAAAAAAATAAAAAATTTTTTTAAAAAAAGAAAAAAAAAAAAAAAAAAAAAAAAAAAAATAAAAAAATAAAAAAAATTTTATATAAAATCAAAAAGAAAAAAATTTAAATAAAAGGAAAAATTTAAACAAAAAAAAATAAAAAAATAATATAAAAAGAAAAGAAAAATTTATAAATAATCAGGGAAAAAATTCAAAAATAAAAATAATAAAAATATAATAAATTTTATAATAATAAAAATTAATAAAAATAAATATATTTTAAATATAATTTTTAAAAAAAAAATATAAATATAAATATAATATATATATTAATATATAATATAATAAATTTTATATTTTATATAATATATATAAAATAAGATTATATTTAATTTTTATACATAATATTAATAAAAAAATTAATTAAATTTAAAATAAATATATAAATATTATTTTAAATTATATATAATAATAAAAATATTATTAATAAGAAATAGGAATATATTAATAATATATAATATATATAATATAATAAAATAATTTTATAATTATAATATGAATTATTAAAAATTATAATTATATGTATATAAATTTAAAATAAAAAATTTATAATATATTAAATTATATATTTAAAATAATATATTAAAATATATGGGAATATTAATACATAAATATATATTTAAATAATATAAAAAAATATATATTTATATATATATATATATATATATATTTTAATAATAATATATTTCAAATTTTATAAATATTAATAATATAATAATTTATATTTATTAAATATATAAAATGAAAATGTTTTTAAAATAAAAATTATAATATAATATATAAAATATAAAATTATATGAAATAAAATTATATATATATTATAAAAAAAAATATATTATTTATATTTAGAAATATATATATTAAGATATATATATAAATATATAATAAAAATATATAAAAATATAACATATATATATATATATTAAATTAAAATATATATATAAAAAATATATATATTTTTAAAATATATATTTAATAAAATATAAATGGGTATTTAATATATATTAATTTTAATATATGAATTTATTTATATGAATATATTTTTATAAAAAATATATATACTATATAAATTTATAATAAGAATAATATATATAGAATATATAAAAATTATATATTAATAATATATATATATATAATTATATATAATGATAATTTTAAAAAATATATATATAATATTATATATATATAATATATATTAATATTTTGGGAATATATATAAATTTATATATATATAAAATAAAATTTTAAAATATATAATATATATAATAAATTATATATGATATATATATATATATAATTATATATATAATTTTTAAAAAATAAAATATATATATATATATATATATATATATATATATAAAATATATAATATATAATAAAATATTTATATAATTATAATATATATATTTTGAATATATAAAATTTTGAAAAATTATATATATAAAAAAATATATGAATATATATAAAAAATATTTTAATATTATATATAAAATTTATAAAATATTAGAATATAATATATTAATAATATTTATAAAATATATATATATATTTAAAAATAAAATATATATTATATATATAATATATATATTTTAAAAAAAAAATATATTATATAATTATATATGTTTAAAATAATAATATATATATTGAATATATAAATATATATTATATATATTTTAAATATATATATATATATATAGGAATATATATATAAAAATATATATATATGAAATATATATTTTAAATTAAAATATTATATATATATATAAAAATATAAATATATATATATATATATAAAAATATATATATTAATATATATTTTAAATAACATATAAATATATATTAATATATATATAATAATATATATATATTAGAATTTAATAATATATAATATGAATAATATAATATGATTATATATATAATAAATATATATATAATATATATATATTTATATATATATATTATTATATATATATATTTTTAATATATAAAATATTATATATATATAATAAAAATATTATATAGGGAATATATATATATATAATTTTTATTTTATAAAAAATATATATATTTTATATATAAATATAAAATATATATAATAATATATATATATATTATATAATAATAAATTATATATAATATAGTTATATATATAAATGAAAATATATAAAAAAAATAAAAATATTATAATTATATAATTTATTATATAAAATATAAAATATATTATAAATATATTAATAGATATTAAAATATATAGAATTTATAATATATATATATATATATAAATATATATAAAAAATAATTATTATTTTGAATATATAAAAAATATATATTTATAAAATATATATATATATTATATATATAATATATGAATATAATTGATATATATAATATATAATATAATTATATATATTTAATATATATATATAATGTTATAATGGGTATATATATAAAAATATATAATAAATATTAATAATATATTTTTGGAAATATGAAATATATATATTTTAAAAAGGATATTATATTTTAAAAAGTAATATTAAATATATAGATTTTATAATAAAATAATATAATAATATTTTAATTGAATTAATATATTTTAATATATATAAAAATATATATATAAATGAATTTTATATATTTTAATTATATATATAATAAATGTAAAATATAAAATGATATAAAAATATATAGATATAAAAGATATAAAATATATAAGAATAATAGTTAATATTTTAAATATATATAAATTATATTTTTATATATATATATATTATTATATAAATTATAATATTAAATAAAATTTTTTTATATATAAAATTTATTTATATATAATATAATAGATAATATAAAATTATATTAGAAAATATATATATATAATATATATGATATAGAATTTTATATATATAAAATAATACTATTTTAATTATATATAAGAATATATATAATAAAATATATATATAATATAATATAATAATATATATATATAAGATATATAAAAATATAGAATATATATATGGATGTATATATATGAAATTTGTTTTATATATAGTTTTATAATATAATATGAATATATAAATTTATTATTTGAATATATAAGAATGTATGGTAAATATATATTATATAAAATTTAATATATATATATATTAATTTATAATATATACATTAATATTAATATAATATATATATTAAAATATAGATTATATAAAATTATTATAAAGATTTAATAAATATATATTTAATATATAATTATAATAGAATATATATATATAATATATTATTATACATCAACATAATACTAAACATTAAAATACATATATTATATGCATAATCTTTGTATATATTATTATTATATATATATATATTATATTTAAAATTAATAATATATAAAATTTAATATTTTTTTATGTTAAAATATATTCATTAATTTTGTATATTATAATATCAATTTTTTATAAATTTATATATATTTAATTTTTAATTTTTAGAAATATAAGAATAGAAATATATTCATATGTATACATTGATACATATATGAATAAATATTTTTATATATGTATACCAATATATATATGAATATATGATATATATAATATTGTTAATATGAATTTTTATATATATGAATATATAATGTATATAATTAAGTATAAGAATAATATTTTGAAAGGAATAATTGTAATATATGAATATATATGTATAATATGAATATATATAAAATTTTTGTATTATAGTAATGTATATATATGAAAATTTAGTAATTTAAAAATATATATGTATAATTTATCTATTTTTAATATATGAATATGTTAATATAGAAAAAATAACAAAATATAATGTATACATTATAAAATATATTTTTAACTAAGAAATATATGAATACATTATGAATATGTGTTTATACATATGAATATGTATTTATACATATAAATATGTATTTATATATATAAAAAATTATTTATCAATGAATTTTTTAAAACATATGAAAAAATTTTATATAATTTGTAATGTAGAAGTATATGTATATTATAAATTTACATGTATAGTATATATTGAATTACATGTAAGTATAATATGAATATACCATGTAATGTAATATATGAATAACCAGTATTTTAAATATAATATACCATGTATATTAATATATAAATATCCCATGTATATGTATATGTATGAATTACCATGTATATGATAGTATAAATTTCATGTATATGTATATGTATGATAGCCATGTATATGAAAGTATGAAATGCCATGTTTATGTATATATTAAAAATTACCTTTTTTGTATTATATATGAATTACCTGTATATGTTTTATATATATGAATATGCCATTTTTATGTATATATGAATATACCATGTTTATGTTATATATGAATTCCAGTATATATATTTGAATATACCATGATAGTTATTATATATTTTTGAATATACCATTTTAAGGATAAAATTTTGAGTATACATGTATTTTATAGTATTAATAATTATTTGAATATACCATTTATATGTAATAATATATGAATATACATGTTATTATATATATGAATAAAAGTATATGGTATACATATTAATGTTTAAATATATATGTAAATATTTTTAGAATATAATAAAATATGAAATTTTATATATGATTATATAATTATATTTTTTTTTATATATATAATATATATATATATATTATATATTATATATAATATGTGAAATTTTTAAAAAACCACACCCAACACACACACCACACACACACACACCCCACACACCCCACACACACACACACCACACACACACACATAGTCACACACACAGTCACACACAGCAAACCACAGTACAACAGTCACCACCACAGTCAACACAACACACACACACACAGTAACCACACACACAGGTCCACACACACACACACACGCCCCAACACACACCACAGTCAACACCCCACACACACAGCACACACACACACAGTCCAACACACACACACAAACACAGTCACACACAACACACAGTCAACACAAGTCACACACACACCCCACACAGTCAAACACACACACCAACACACACACCCCGCACACACACACGCACACCACAGCCCACCCACGCCCCACACACACGCACAACAACCACACACCACACGACACACACACGCCCCACACACAGCACACACACACAGTCCACACCAACAGTCACAACAGTCAACACAGTCCCACACACACACAGTCCACACAACACATTTACACACAACACAGCAACACATACACACAGTCAACACCACACAGTACACCACACACAGTCACCCACCACAGTCACACACAACACACAGTCACAACACACACAC
>NW_023644017.1:0-5000 GCF_015228065.2 Penaeus monodon | reverse complement strand
TGCAAAAAATATTTATATATATATATAATATATATTATATTATAATTTAATATATAAAAGTATAATAATAAATTTATATATTATATATATATAAATATATATATATATGTAATATATATATTATAATATTTTTAAATTTATATTATATATATATTATGTTATATCATACATGTGTAAAAATTTATATTATTTTAAAATATTTATATATTTATTATATTATTTTTTTTTTATTTATATTATTTATTTATTTTGTGTGTGTTGTGTGTTTGTTGTGGGGTGTGTTGTGTGTGGTGTGGTGTTGTGTGTTGTGTGTGTTGTGTGTGTATATATTATATATATAAATATACAAAAAATATTATATATATATATTATATAAAATTATATATATATATTGTGTGTTGTGTTGTGTGTGTGTGGTGTGTGTGTGTGTGTGTGTGTGTGTGTGTGTCTGTGTATACATGATTATAAAATATATATATATATATATATTATAATATATATATTTATATATATGTCATATATACCCAAAATAAAATTTCTATTATTCATTATATTATATAATATATATATATATATTTATATATGATTACACATACACACCACCACCATCATTATAATGTATGTATATATGTATATATTATATATAAAAACATATAAATGTGTGTGTTTTGTGTGGTGTAGTGGGTCTGTGTGCATGTATTTTTGGTGTATTTATATATATAATATATATATATATATAAATATAATATTATATATTTATATTTATATATATTGTTTGGTATAATATATATATATATAATATTATATATATATATATTATTATAATATATATACAAAAAGTGTACGCACACATACAAGCAACACACCACCATATATACATATATATAATATACAAAATTATAGAAAATAAATAGGTGTCTGGTTTTGGGTTTTACTTTAATAAATAAAATAATATAAAATATATATATATATATATATAATATATAATATATAATATATAAAATTTATAATAGATATATTGTATATAAATATATATATAATATTAAATATATGTATATTTCTTATATATTTTATTATCCTCAACAGACACACTTACAACACAAACAAACCCACATCCCCACACACATAACACACACATACATACCACACATAAACCCCACACACAACATACCCACAAAACACCCACCACACACACACACCCCACATACACACCCACACACATTACTATATTATATATATAGATATATATATATATATATATAATTTATATATTGATACTATAATACATTTTAATATATATATATATATATATATATATATTCAATATAATCTAATATATATATATTTATATATATATATGTATATATAGTATATATATATATATTTTAATTATATATATTATATATATATATTATATAGTATGTGTGTGTGGTTGTGTGTGGGGTGTGTGTGTGTGTTTATGTGTGTTGTTGTGTGTGTGTTGTTGTGTGTATGTATGTGTGTGTTTGTGTGTGTTGTTGTATGTATGTTGTTGTTGTATGTGTGTTGGTTGCGTGTAGTTGTATGGGTTTTTGTTGTTTTTTTTTTTTTGTTTTTGGGTTGTTTTGGTTTTTTGGGGGGGGGTTTTTTTTTTTTTCCCCCCCCCAACACCCCCCAACCCCCAATGTTTTTTTTATTATTTTTTTAAATTTTTTTTTTTTTTATTTTAAAAAATTTTTTTTTTTATTTTTTTTTATTTTAAAATTTTTTTTTTTTTTTTTATTTTTTTTACCCCTTATGTTGTTGTCATGTTTTTGTTCTTGTCTTTTGTTTTGTCTTTTGTGTGTTTTTTTGGGCATCCACCCCTAATTTTGGAAAAAACCCCCAAATAAAATGCGTAATTTCTAACCCCTTAATTCAAAAAACTACTAAAGCGACTAACACTGCATGATTTCCTTTTTCGTACAAGCTTCTCACCTTTTTAATTCCCTTGGCCTTTCTCCTCTTTTTTTTTTCTTCTCAATTCCGTTCCCTGCAGACACGAGGCATTGAAAAAAATTAATTTAATCAATCAATGTAAACAATTGATGCATCATTTTCTTCGGACTTTCGCGTTTATAAGTTTTATTAGCCTTTTTTTTCTGTATCTCTTAAATTAAAGCATTTTTCGTTTGTCTTATGGTGTTCTTCTCGGAAAAAGATTCAAACACGATAACGGATAAGGAGAAAACCGATTTGTCAAGAAAAATGTCCTTAAAAGAAAGGAAAGTGGGGGGAAAAAAATGGGAAGTGGAGAAAGGAGGGAAGGAGAAGGGGGAAAGGAAAAGAAAAGGGAATGAGAGCAAGTGGGAAAACGGAAAGGGAAAATAGGAGTGGGGAAAAGGGGAAAAGAAAAAGGGGAGGGGAAACAAAGATAGAAAAGGGGAAAATAAAAGGCATGATTTCTTTAAATTATCATTATTTTTTTTCGTGGAATTTTTACGTCCCGTCAGTTTCCCTTTTAAAATTATTGTGTAATGTTATTATTTTAATAACTAATAATTAATTAAAAACAAAGGGGTTTTGTGATATTAACAAGCATAAAAATGAGGTATTTTACATTTCTTTAAAGATAAGTGATTATCAAATTTTCCACACAGGACAAATTTTTCATCTTGAGTAATTCTGATCCCAAATGAAACTTACCGCGGGTATCATAAGCTTAAGCATTAGTTCCCCTACCCTTTTGGGGCCGGATTCCAGCGCCCCCCCCCCCCCCCCAAATAGATGCGAACACTACCTTTTTTTTTTTCTTTTGGTAAGCTTAGATTGAAAACAAGAACTTAATGTAAAAGTATATTTCCAAAAAGCTTTAAATTTTTTAACCCCCATTTTACGAGCTTGTTTTCCTAAAGTCTCCTGTTGCCCCCCAGTCCCCCCTTTTCCACTCGTCCCACCCCATCTTATACATACACATTAATGTATATATATAAAATAATATAATATATATAATATATATATATTATATTTAATATATTAAATTTTTGGTGTTGTGTGTGTGTGTGTGGGTGGTGTGTGTGTGTGGTGGTGTGTTTTGTGTGTGGTGTGTGTGTGTTGTGTGTGTGGCGTGGCCGGGGTCCCGGGGGGGCATAAAACAAGATAAATTTTGACCCGGTTTTTAATTTTACTTGTCGAAATAAAACTCACGTAAAATGTTTTTTTCGACGAAACCCGTCAGATACATTCCTTTTACTGTGAAGATATTGATTCTATTATGCCTTTTTTTATACGGTTCATGCCTGAAATTTTTTATATGATGCTATAAAAAAAAAAGCTTCAATTAAAAAATACATTCTGAAAAAAAAAAACCATTTCTCGTAAGGCGGGGGGTTGTTTTACGGATAAAAAGCGTTAAAAACGAAACGTTTTGGAAGCAGATAAAACTCCCACGAACAAAAAACGTTGACGGAAATTGAGGCAAATTTTCATTTATGTATCCAAGATAGTGTGGAGAAAAGAAAAAGGGGTTCTTTCATAAATTCAGAAAAGTATAATAGTATTTAAATTTTAAAATGAAAAAAAATAGTATTAGTGGATCAGTCATGATAATAGTGTAGTAGTGTAGGGCAACTGTAATAGTAATAAGATTAGAAGTTTATGGGGTAGAAGTGTATAATAGTAGTATAGTGGGCAACGTGAGTAATAACAAACCAAAATTATTAGTAGCGTAAAAACAAGAGTAGGGGTATTTGAAAGGTATACATATAAATATACATGTCTACACACACACACAAACCACACACACACAACACACACAAAACACACACCACAACACACACACACACCACACACACACACACACACACACACACACACACACCCACACACAAAACAGATAGTTTTGCTGGAAAAAGAAGTAGTAGCTGTGTAAAAAAAAAATAAAATTATAAATGAAAAAGAAACGTTTTGAAAAAAAACAAACAAACGAACAAAAACAAACAAAGAAACCCGAGCCGGTTTTAAAAAGGCAGTAAGGTTGGAGAGCAAAATTGCTGTTGTGCCTATAGGAGAATATTATAGCAAATGAAAACACAGTCATTCGTCAGTTATTTAGTTTTCATGGGGCCCTATGCCCGGGAACCCAAAAATAAAAATGATTTTTTTTTAAAAAATGCTATCACTGTACTTGGAGTCAGCAGAGTTTCTTCATAGAATAAAACCCCTACGCCCGCAAAATTTTCCCCTCGAAAAGCACTTCACTAATGCGTTTTCAGCAATAAAAAATGGAAACGAAAATTTTATGATACACATTTCCCTCCCATAAATCCCCGAAGGGGATAGCAGCTTTACCGTGTATCATTTTTTTATGGTGTGTTTGTACATTTCCCCCCGGGGTTCTTGGCTAAACGGTTTTCTTTTACTGTGAACTTATTAACAATGTTTTTTTTATTTAAAAAATAATTTTAAAAGTTTGGGGGGCATAGTTAAGGCCCGGGGTTTCCTTTTTTTTAATTTTTGGGGGGGGGCACAAGAATATAGCTTATTCAAGTTTTTTTTAATCATAATTCTTTTGAATAACCGATATCCGGCGACACGGAATCAAAGAGACACTAAGGCGTGAACAGGAGTCGCAAAAATTTTCTTCATTTTTAAAGTATGTAACAAGAGACCCCTTTTTTGCAGTCTCCCAAAGCAGTTTTCGCAGTTGAATATAAATTATTTAGAATTAAAATTCTCATATATATATATATATATATATAATATATTAAATAAATATTAAATTTTTTATTTATTTTATAAATATATATATATATTTTTTATTATATATATATCTGAAATCGGCTTTTCCAATTCATTACGAGAGGAATGGGTAGGCCCCCCCTGCCGATGGTCCCCTCCTAACAACCCTGGTTTGCGCCCCGGCGGTGCTCCCCTACGACACATGCGTTTGACTTTCAGGGGGAAGTGCTTTTCGGGCTCGAGACAGCAGCGAACGCAGGATTTTAAGACTGCCCCGGGGGAATTTAATGGAAATTTTGAGG
>NW_023644016.1:0-5000 GCF_015228065.2 Penaeus monodon | reverse complement strand
AAAGGCCTTTGGAATCGGTGGGGGGGGGGAGGTTGTCTGGTATCTCTAACGGGCGATGGAAATTTTTAGTGTGAAATATGATTTATGTTGTCTATAACACAGATATTGTAGGTGAGGAAATAATGATTACAGCCACGTATTAAGAAAACATAAAAATATTTATAATAGATAACGAATACATAGAAAAGTGCTATCATGAACCCAAGACAGCTCCCCCCCGAACGGCAACTCCCTGATAACACGTGTCCCCCCCCCCTCCCACAGGTGATCCACAGCAAAGGGGACAGATGACTGGACGCTTTAGGTGCAGTACAGCCGCCTCGAGACTCAGGTGCCTACAAGTGCCAGGTGAACTCAGACCCAAGATAGTCCGCAATGTTTACCTCAGTGTCACAGGTTAGTAGGAGCGTTCCTTTGACTGAGTGATTAATATATACATTTGTATATTAATCATTTGATCTAATACATTGACTCATTTACCGGTGCATATGTTAATTTTATTAATCTGCTGTTTAAATTTTATTCATCTGACAGAAAAACCCACAGTATGCGCAAACAAATTTATTGAAAATGAGAACAGTTTCGAAATCCTCCTGGTTTTCGTCTTTAGGGCTGAAGAAAAGGTAGAGGAAGGAGAGTGCGTGAGACTCACTAAGCGTCTGTCTCAACAAAAAGACGCTGTACCCGGGGGGCCCAACAACAACGCCCTCGTCGGCCAACAGCGAGACACGGGCCCCCATCAGATGGACTGGTGGGCTCCGTGTGTTGCCTTTTCCCTTCAGCTCATGTTCAAGCTCACAGACTAGTTGAACAACAGCCTAATTTCAACCAAAATTCAGTTTTTTTCATCCCGACAATCTCCTCCCTTCCACATCCTCCGCTTACTCCCTTATGCCGGGCACCCTTCGCACAGACAGTCTGACTCTTTGACCTTCCCTTCCCTTCCTTCGCTTCTGTTCACCGGTCCTCCCTGCCCCGTTTCACCGTGTTCCTTGTCCTCTCTCTCACTTAAACTCTTTTCTCTCCCTTTCTCTTCAACCTGAAGAAAGAAACCAGGAGGAAATTTCGAAACGTCTCTTTTCAAAAAATCTCGTTTGGGCATTGTGGGTGGGTTTTTACCATAGTATCAACACGGTAGAGTGTTTATCACTCGTTTATTCATATATCTATTCATTCATTAACTTGCTTCTTTTTCATTCAGTCATTCATCAATTATATACTCATTCATTCATTTCTGTCTCCATCTGTCCACTCATTAACTTACCAAATCTTATCAGACCTTTTTCATTTTCTTGCTGCAGAAATGAACAGAGAGATGAAAGAGAAAAATGGAAATATATGAATTTAGTTTATTGCAATGAAAACGATGACATGTTTTTCAGGTTATAAATGCATAAGTAAATAATAAATAAATGAAAGTTATTCAAGAAAATGAATGAATAACATAAGAAACTACGTAGGTGAATGAATAATATACGAGCAGCTCTAAAAATTTTATACATTTTAGAAAACACTAACAACATTAATATCTACCTACACTCGTGTTGAATTAACAAAATAGCCTCACAGCGATGTTTTGCTAACTCTATTACAACCCCCCCCCCCGCCCCGTTTTACCTCCCCCTACCAGGATCGGAGACCAGATATCACTCTATTCATGTTTTTCATTTAAACAACGAAGCCAAATTACTTGGGTTTAGAAGGGTGGGGGAAGGGGAGGTGGGAGGGTAGTACCTTAGGGAGAGGAGGGGGGGTTGTCTCGAGGGGGAGAGAGGAGGCAGAGGCAGCTAGTACGTTATAACAAGGGACAGTACGCAGGAGGAAGAGGGGGGAGGGGGTTGACACTCAGGGGAGAAGGGAGGCGAGGAATGTTGAGGCAGGGAAAGGGAAAGGGGCTGGAAGAAGAGAAAGAGACAGGGAAGATGGAAGGGTGGGTGAGAGAGAAAGAGGGGGAGAAGAGAGAGAGAGAGAAGAGGGCTGAATGGATTGAGAAAGGGAGAGAATGAAGGAGAAAGATGGAGAGAAACAGAAAATGGGGAAAGCCTTAGAAGGAAAGGAGAGAAAGAGAAAGGGGGGAGGAAGGAAGAGAAAAAGGAGGGATGAAGAGAGGGAGAGAAGGAGAGAGAGGCAGATAGAGATAGAGAGAGAGAGAGAGAGAGAGAGAGAGAGAGAGAGAGAGAGAGAGAGAGGAGGGGGAAAGGAAGAGAGGGAAAGATGAGGAGAGAGGAGGAAGAGAAAAGGGAAGGAAAAAGATGGAGAAGATGGAAGGGGAGGGAGAAAAGGAGAAGGTGGGGATGGAAAGGGAGGGGGAGAAAAGGGGAGGGGGATGGAAGGGGGAAAAGAAGGAAAGAGAGGGAGGAGAAGGGGAGAATGAAGAGAAAGGGGATGGAAGGGGATGGGAAAAAGACGAGGGTGGAGGGAAAGGAGAAGGGGGGACAAAGAGGGCAGCAGGAAGAAGAAAAATGACAAAGATCACTAATTATGTGTGTGTGTTGTCACACACACACCCCACACACAAAACACACACACACACCACACACACACACACAACAAAAAACCAAAAAAATAACAAAAAAAAATTAAAATATATATAATATATATATTGTATTTATATATATATATAATATATATAAATTTATTTTAATATATAATATATATTATAAATTATATATATATTATATATATATTTTATTATATATATATATATATTTTTTTTTATTTTTTTTTTTTTTTTTGTTTTTGTGGGTGGTGGTGGTTGTGGTGTTGGTGTGTTAGTTTGGGGGTTGTTGCTGGGTTGTGTTTGTGGGTTGGGGGGGGTGTTGGGTGGGGGTGGTGGGGGATTTAATAAAACATAAACAAAAAAAAATGAAAAGATAAAAGGGTGGGGGGCAAAAAAAAAAAAAAAAAAAAAAAAAAATTTTTAAAAAAGAAAAAAAAAATAATAAATAATTAATAATTTATAAAGGAAGGAAAATAAAAAAATAAAAAAGAAGAATAAAAAAAAGAAAAAAGAAAAAAAAAAAATATAAAATATATGGGGGGGAGGGGGGTGGGTGGGGGTGGGGGTGGGGGTGGGGGGGGTGTGGGGGTGGGGAGGGGTGGGTGGGGGGTTTGGAGGGGTTTTTGGGGGTGTGGGGAAAAAGGTGTGGGGGGGGGGGGGTGGGTGGGAGGAAGGAAAAAAACAAAAAAAACCAAAAAAAAAAACCACAAAAAACCCCCAAATACACAAAAACAAAACAAAACACACACAACACACACACACACACACACACACCACAACACACACACACACCACACACACACCCCCAAAACACACACACACAAAACACACACACACAAAAAACCCCAAATATAAAAAAAATAAAAAAAATATATATATATATATAATATATATATTTTTATTATTAGTATATATATATATTTAAAATAAAATTATATATATTTTATATATATATTATATAAAATTATATGTTATTATTATATATATATAATATTATATATATATATTAAAAATCTAATATATATATATATATAATCCATATGACTGCCGCGATGGTCGAGGGGTTAAAGAAAGGGGACTCCAACCCTCATGGTCCCGTGTTCAGTTCCTCGCCGGGGGATTTGTAAAATGCCTGCGCTTGACTGCTCGCTCGAGCCCGATCTCGCGGCGAGAAAACGACAGATCGCCTTGAGCAGTCGAACGTGCATTTTATATATTATATACATACATACATATAAAATATTATATATAAAATAGATATATATATATATATATATATATATATATATATATTATATTATATTTATATATATATATATATATAAAATATATATATATTATTATATATTATATATATATTTATATATTAATATATATATATATATATATATATATATAATATATATATATATATATATATTTTCATACTAATAAAATATATTATGTTGTGTGTGTGTGTGTGTGTGTGTGTGTGTACACATACACACATACATATATATGATAATGATACACCACACAAACACTAAAAAATAAACACAACACACACACCCCGTACACACCCACAAAACCACACCACCACAAAAAAACACACACACACACACACAACAACACTACACACAACACACACCACAACACACACCCCACAACAAAACACACACACACACACACAAAAATATATATAAAATATATTATATATATATATATATATATAAAAATATATATATTTATGATATAAAATCAACACAAAAAAAATTATTTAAAAATATTATATATATATATAATATAATAGTATATATTTTAATATATAATATTTTATATATATATATATTAATATATATTATTTGTGTGTGGGGTTTTTGGTGTGTTTGTGTGTGTTTTTTTTTATTATATATATATATATATATATATATATATATATAATATATATATATATATATATATATATATATATAATATGTATGGGTGGGTTGCTTCACGGGGAAGGTGATTTTGAAGCGATGGTGTTGTAGCCTAGATAGTGTTAAGTGCTTGCATGCCTTCTCACTTCCCATCTTCCACCACTGGCTAGCTCAGTGCGAAAAAAGGGAGCAGCTTTTGCATAAGTCTCCCCTGCCAGGTCACAGCCTCTCATCATCAAGATTCTACAGTGCCTCCTCATGGCCACCCATGGTAACTGGGCACCTTGCGGTCCCAGGCTAAATTGTGGGGGATCTTGGAGCAGCAGGAGGCCCAGAGGTACGGAGCTTATGGCCCAACCGGCATGTGGACATCTCTGTGCCAACTCCTCCCCCCTAGCCATCCTGGGGAAATGGGGCGGCCCCAGGGGAGGGGGGCCCTTGCCAGTCCTCCTACCCCCAGAGGAAATGTCAAAATAAATGGATATGGGGGGGGGAGGGGTGTTGTCCCTCCCCAGAAGCAAGGCGGTGGGGGTTTCCCGTGGGGAGGGCAAATGCCGGACGGGAAGAGATTTACTTGTCCTGTCTGCACCCGGAAAGTGCCA
>NW_023644014.1:0-5000 GCF_015228065.2 Penaeus monodon | reverse complement strand
CCCTTCTCTAAAGAAAAGCCATTTTATTTAAGGCACAATAAAGTACAACAAAGGGAACCCCCACAGCTGGAGATCTGAAACCAAGGTTTTCTCACGGGAAAAATGGGTTCTAGTCAGGATGTGAGAGTCCCCAAAAGAGGGAGAAGCCATAGGTTTGAATTTGCGAAAAGGGCCCTTTTCCGGAGACTTTTCTGGGAGGCACATGGAGTAATAGAAAGGAGAACCCAAAAAACCTATGAAGTTTGAAAAAAAAAAATTTATAAAATTTGACATGTGTACATACAAAAGGAAACCAAGCAGCCATAAAATTGGGAATACATATGAGAGTACAAAAAAAGGGAAAGAAGCCATAAACCTATGAATTTTGAAAAAAACCCCTCACAGAATTGTATTTGGAAAAAGAAAGATAATAAAAAGGGAAAAACCCCGAAAAGTGGTGTTTTTTGCAAATACGTGAGACTAAATAGAAAGGGGGAAGGGATGAAGCTGTGGGGCTAAAGGTAAAAGGGCGGGAAATTAATGTTGATTCAGCAAGCAGAAACCAGGGACTTTTGGGTTTCAGTTTTTTTTATAGTGTGTTTTAAATTTATAGTAGATGGGGGTTTGGTCCCCATTTGGGGGATGGGAAAGCCTTGCGCAGGGCTGCTGTTTTTGTGTTTGGGGGGATGAGGGATTTTTTATTTTGGGTTTCCGGGATTTTTGGGGTTTTAAAAGTACATATACGCTGGTAGGTGCGCAGTAAAGGGGGTAAAACCAGCTGCCAGTGAAAAGGGACATGGCTTTGGAATGGTGGAAAAAACCCGGGGAAACTACTCTAAACCCTCAGGTTGGGGGTCGTGCTGACAAAATGTGATCATAAACCCAATTATATGAGGTAAAATAAAAAAGTTTTCCCCTAGAGAAGATATTTTCATGGGGACCCCAAGACGGCATTAAACAGCATGATCTATATCTAAAGGAAAACACAGTTCCTCTTTACAGGTTTTTAGTGTCGGGGAACATTTCATCTAAACATTAACTATCCTCTTGTCAATTAGGGGAAAAAAAATTGTTTAAATTGAGAGATCTCTGTTTGTTATAAAAGTACCCTAATTTTTTAGTAAGTTTTTATTGGAAACCTAATAAAACCCTTTTATTATTAGCTTGTATTTAAATTCCACAAAATTTTCTTTCAGGGGTGGTCAAGAAAAAGCTAAACTGGGCCCCTAGCATTTTAGGTAAACTGCTCTTTTACCGGCTTTACTTTAAATTGTTAGCCATTTTGAAATGAGTGTTTTAGTTTCCACAATGTTCTGTTAAAATTTCAAGAGGGGAAAAACCTGTATTTCATTTGAAGACAGTATATTTGGAAAAGGGAGGAGGGGCCCAGAAAGCAGTTAATTTTATACAATAAATCAAAATCCACACAACCCCATATGGTGTATATATATGTAAATGTTAATTATAAATATGTATATATTTTAAAATATAAAAATAATATATATATAATATATATTTTATATATATAAAATATATATATATATATATTTTGTATTTAAGGTTTTTCTATTGTTTAAAGTCATCTTTTTGTATTAAAAAGTTTCCTTATCTTGATAGATCGGATTGATTACTTTCTAATAGTATTAGCTTACATTTCTTTGTTATACCTGTAAAGCAAATACCCTTTTTTACATAATAATGTATATAATAATATATTAATTATTATTATAATTTTATAAAAATATATTATATGTATATACTATTATATACATATATATATTTTATAAAATATATATAATATTATATATATATAAAATTTATATATAATTGTGTGTGTGTGTGTTTGGTTTTTTTTGATGAAAAGATACTTTAAATTTGTTGTGAAGATATTCCCTTTCACATATATAAACCCTTTTTTGTATTTCTCACAATAAACAAGTTTTTTGATCTTTGGGAATTTTTATAATTATTTTGCATTTTGGGGAGGGCTTTGGTCATCCCCGTTTTGGAACTAATGCCCGTCCATTTAAACGATGATTATAAAGGGCCCCCCATATATATATATATATATATAAAAATTTTATATAATATATAATAAAATAAAAATATATATTAAAAAATGTGCATGTGTGTGTGGTTTAAATAAAAAACATGCAGATAATATAAAGGTGGAAATGTGTGTAGTGGTTTTTTCTTAAAAAATTTCTCTGTATGAAGGGTAGTGAGATTTTAATTTTCAAAAATCTCTCAGTGGGTTTTTCCCTTTTGGGCATACCGGAGCGGCTGAGCTTCGAGTCCAGGCAGGGGGGTTTATTATGCACATTTAATAAAAATCTGTATTATTCTGTCTCTCAAAACACCCGGAAACCCAATTTAAATTCAGATCTGAATGGGTAAATCAATTTTTCCCAAAGCCCCCAGGAAGTGTGTAAAAAATTGTATTAGGAGATAGGTAAAGTCTATGAAAACCAGTGAGAATTTGTTGCTCACTTCTTTTATTTCTTATGTAATGTTTGAAAGCTGGGCGGGCCCAAAAGGGGCGAGCCCAAAGGAGTTTAGAAGTATATAAATTTTATCATCAAACACACACACACCACAAACACCCCACACCAAAAACCCCCACACACACACCACCCCAAAAATAACATAACCCCCAAAACCCCCACACACACACCCACACCCACACACACCCCCAAATAAAATATAAACACATATATACACCCCCAATAATATATATATATATATATATAATATAATTAAATATTTTATATATTTTAAAAAATATAATAAAATAAAATACAAATAAAATATGATTATATTTTCCCTATATTTAAAATAAAATTAAAATATTAAAAAATGTTATATAAAGTTTTATATATGTTTTAATATAATATAAAATTTATATATATTATATAAAATATTAATTTTCTTTTATTATCAAAATAATGGGTTTTAAAAATAGACCCCATAATAGAATTTAATTTTGGTTAATTTTTTGTATACATTTTATTATGATATGGGGAAGGTAGATATAAGATAGATACTTTGATATAAATGTGTTATATATGGAAAACATATATATATATAAAATATAATTTTAAAATATATATATTTTATAATATATATTATAAATATTTTAATATATAATAGGGGTGGTGTGTGTTTTGTTTTGTGTGAGTGTTATGTGGGGTTTTGGGTTAAAATGTATGTAGTATTTAAGCTTTCACATACACAGAGACTATATAATATTAAAAAAATATATATATATTAAAAATATAAATTAAATTTTATATTTTCTATATATATATTAAAATATAGCACAATATTATATATTTATATATATTTTATATATATATATATAAAAATATATATATTATATATATGCAAAACAAATATGGATGGAAAATTCATCTCAAATCTGGTTTGGGGTTGTGAAAAATTGGGCTGAATATTTTTAGTAGTTGTACCGGGGGAGGGCCTCCAAATTAGTTTGGGCTAAGTGGTATCACAAAAACCTGTGCCCGAAACCCAACCCCTTGGTGAGGAAACCCCTACCCTAACAGAGGTTAGTGGCAATTTTTAAGCTGAAGGGGGGAAAACGGGAAGCATAAAGGAATCCATGCTGAACTGTTAAAAGGGGGGGGGGTGAAACCTAGGCACAGTTTGTGCCAAAAATGGCAGCTGGTCCCTTTCCCCCGAAACCGGGTTTAGGGGGGTGGTCCCTTCCCTTTTGGAAGGGGAAAGGGATTGTTGGGACTGTAGCAAAATTCGGGGGCATCACCTGTGAGAATAAATTTTTTTTTTGGGTAGAAAAATGAGACAAAGTTTAAAAACGACTTTAAACACATTTTTGGGGGGAGAAAAATTATATTTTTCCATGAAATTTTAAACCCAAAAAAAAAAAAAAAAACCTTTCATGTCCAACCTACACCCCTGGCATGTACGTTTCATGCCCCCCGGCAGATAGTCCAGCCATGCCAGGCATGTGCGTATTGCCACCCGTCGGCAAAGGGTTAACATATATATTAATAATAATATATATATATTTATAATAATGATAATAATAATATATATATTAAAAATAATAAATATAAAATAATGATAATCATTATTATATATATATAAAATATATTTTATATATATATATAGATAGTTATTATAATTATGTTTATATATATTATTATCATTATAATTAATAAAAATATAATATATATAATTATATATATATATGTATAAAATATATTATTATCATTATATATATATATATATATTATTATTATTATATATATATAATTTTTATTATTATCATTATTATAAATATATGTATATATATTATTAATATATATTTTAAAACCCTTTGCCGACGGGGGGATATACGCACATGCCATGGCATGGCTGGACTATCTGCCGGGGGGCATGTACGTACATGCCATGGTGTATGTAGGACATGCCATGAGTTTTTTTTTTTTTTTGTTAAATCATGGCAAAATATAATTTTCTGCCCTGAAAGTGTGATTAAGTTTGTTTTTAAACATTTTCTCATTTTTACTATGCCCAAAAAAAAAAAAATTCTCAGCAGTGTGATGCCACAGAAGTTGCTACAGTCCCAACAATCTCCTTTCCCCTTTCCCGAGAGGAATGACCACACCCCTCAACAGGTCAGGGGGAAAGGACCAGACTGCCAGATGGCAGTCAAGACTGTGCCATAGGTTCACCCCCAGCCTTTAACAGTTCAGCATGGATATCACATATGCTTGCAGCTTTCCCACCTTTAGCTTAGAAATGCCATCATAACCTCTGTTAGGGTAGGAGTTCCCCCACCAATGGGTGGGTCTGGCACAGGTATTGTGATACCACTTATGTCCAAAACTAATTGTGGAGGGTCTACCCGGTACAACTACTCAAAAATATTCAGCCCAATGTTCACAAGCCCAACATGATTGAGATGATATACCATCCAATTGATTGAATTATATATTTTATATATATATATATAAATATAGATTTTATCATATAATAAT
>NW_023644013.1:5000-7500 GCF_015228065.2 Penaeus monodon | reverse complement strand
GGTGTTGTATGGTGTGTGGTGGTGTGTGTGTGGGTGTGTGTGTGGTGTGTGTGTGGGGGTGTGGGGTGTGGGTGGTGGTGTTGTGTGAGAGAGGTGTTTTGTGTGTGTTTGTGTTTTGGGGTCTATACATCATCGTAGTGTATGGTTTACGGTATGTGTGTTTGGTGTGTGGGTGTGTATGGATATTATTTTAAAATATATATAAAAATATATATAATAATTATATTATAGATGGAGTAGGTAGTGTGTGGTGGTGCGGCGGTGTGTGGTGTGTGGCTTGGTTGGGTTGTAGAAAAATATACATATATATATATATATAAGTAAATATATATACATAAAAATATATTATTTTAAAATATATAATATATTATATATATATAACAAACTATATAAAATTAAAATTTTGTGGTATATAATATATATATATATTATATATTATTATTATATTTTTTTATATTATATATTATTTATATATATTGTGGTGTGTGGGTGTGTGGTGTGTGTGTGTGGGTGTGCGTGGTGGTGTGTGGTGGTTGTTGTGGTATGTGGTAAATATTATAATAAAAAACTATAAATATAATATATATATATATAATATATAATAATATTTATATATATATATAATATATATTTATTATAATAAAATATTTTAAAATATATAATATGTGTGTGGTGTGTGTTGTGTGTGTGTGTTGTGTGTGTGTGTGTGTGTGTGTGTGTGTGTGGGGTTGTTGTGGGTTGTGGTGGGTGTGTGTGTGTGTTGTGTGCGCGCGCGCGTGGTGGTGTGGTGTGTGTGGGTGTGGGGGGTGTGTGCGTGTGGTGGGGATTGCGTGTGTGGTGTGTTTTTGTGTTGTGTGGGTGTATAGTGGGGGTTGGGGGTGTGTTATGTATATACTTTAATTATATATATATATATATATATATAATATTTTTGTATAATATATATATGTATATAATAATAATGTAATAAAAATAATATGTAAATAACACAAAAATTGTGTGTGGGGGTTACATTTTTGTAAAAATATTTTATATATACATAATACAATTTTATGTATATTACAATGAACACGGGTTTATATTTTAAATTTATAAAAAAATATGGTTTATCCTATAAAAAATATTTTAAATAAATAAAATACACATTATAACAACACACACACACAAAACACACACAAAACACCACACACACACACAACACAACAATAACACACACGTGGGTGTGCATATGATATTTTTAAAAAATATGGTAATATTACAATGATAAAATAAAATTAATAAAACCCCACACACAAAATAGAATATTATAAAAATGTATATTTATGAAATAAACATATATATCTAAAACACACACACACACCTAAGAAATAATATAAAAAAAATACAATTATAAAATAAAAATACAAATAATTTTAAAAATTATTATAATATATATATAATATATATATAATATATATAATATATATATATTATTAAATGAATAAGTATAATAAAATAATATATATAAAATATAAAAAAAAATATATATATATATATATATAAATATATATATATATATATATATATATATAATTTAAAATTTTTAAAATTATATAACGTGTGGTGTGTGTGTGTGTATGATATGCATGTATATGTATAATTTATAAAAAGCAATATACAATATAATATTAATATAATATATATATAAAAAATTTTAAAACCATTATATAATATATAATATACTTTTTTTTAATATATCCCCACGGTGTTCATAAAATTTATATAAATTTTAAATATAAAAATTTTAATATATATTATATATAATATAAAAATAATATAATATAATATTATATAATTAAATATTATATAAAATTAAATATGCCACGTGTGTTTTAAAATAAATAGTATTTTATTGTATATATTTTAATTAATTTTAATAATTTATTAACAACATATAAAAATATTATATTCATATTTATATATACAACGTGGTTCATATATATTTTAAAATTAAAATTTTAAATATATATAAATAAAAAAATAATATAATATATATAAATATATATATAAATATTAATATATAATATATATATATATATATGAAAACGTGGTAATTTTAAAAATGATATATATTATATGGAAATAATATTTATTTTTAATATAAAATATAATATATTTAAAATATAAAAATTATATTTAATAGCATTTTATAAAAAAATATACATATACATGCTTACATAAACCCAACAACACAGTAAATTATAAATATATTATATATGAATATATATATAATAATATTATAAATAATATTAAATAATATATAATAATAATAATAAAAATATTTTAAATTATATAATAAAAATATATAGTCTATACCCACACACAGAACACATATTATATTATATTATCAAAATTGTTTTGTGGTGTGATAGCCCAATATATATGTAATAATATATAATAAATATAAAATATATATAATATATATTAATAAAATAATATAATTGAAGATATATATATATCA
>NW_023644012.1:0-7500 GCF_015228065.2 Penaeus monodon | reverse complement strand
GACCATGAAGTACCGGGTTGGCGTCCGGCGGGGGCTAGTCTGTCTCATGGGTGGGGGGGACTCTTTAGCTTTGAATAGCAACCTCCCTAGTGATGGTATCACGATAAAAATACTGGTGGTTGTGACACCTTATCACCACAATCCTCTTTATGAGTGTAATGCCAAATCAAAATAACCCAGACAACGGCGTGAATGGGGCTGGAACTTTATGTGAAGGTCCCTCGCCCGGCAGGTGTTCTCCGGTTCGACAGCGGAGACCCGGTCGTTATCCTACTACTGTGAGAACAAAGTGGAATAAAGAAGTAAATAAAGTAGTTATGGAATGTTTTTACAGAAGCAAACCATTTGATGAAAATGGAAAACCTAACAGAGGATACAGGCAAAGAATGTTCAGAGAATGGAGGAACAGAGGAGGGTTTGAGTCGACTGAGCAACGTATATGTGACCAGGCCAGAGCCATCAGAAAGAACGGTTGGCTTTCAGAACTTGAGTTGGAAATGATAAAAAGAAGTGTTATAGAGGGAGAGGAAAGAGAAGCTAATAATGATGAGGAGGATGGTAGAGAGGAGATAGATAACGAAAACTTTGTGGATGGCGATGTTGAGGAAAATTTGGTGGATGATGTAAATGTGGAGGAAAATGATCAGCAAAATGGAGGTTTTGTTGTCGAAGATGATGATGTGTTAGAGAATATCTTGTCTGAAAGTCAAAGGGTAATTGTTGAGAATCTAAGAAAAATTCATGTTGAAAAGAAAACAGCAGAAGGAATATCCTTTAAAAAGGTTGATAAGAACAAACTGAAGAGAGAAATGAATAGAGTAAATCAAGTGATTCGCCACATTGAAACCAAAAACATCACAGAAACTAATGAATTGATAAGGGCAGCAACTGTATGGGTTGCAGAACAGCTAGGGTTAAAGAAGATGGAATTTAGAGCTAAGAAAGATCCTTGGTGGAAACGCCGCATTGGAGATGATATCAAAAGAATAAGGAAAGATGTAAACATACTAGAGAGAGACTTAAGAGGTGAACTCAGCCACAAGAAAAATGAAAAATTGCAGAGACTGAAAGAGAAATATCGGGTGAATAAGAAAGGTATTAAAACTGTGGTTGAAGAATTGAAACAAAGAATGATTGCCAAAAGTGCAAAAATTAAGAGATACGATCAAAGGATTAACCAGTTCAGACAAAATCGAACATTTAGTGTTGACCAGAAATATTTTTACAAGGAATTGAATGGGGATAAAGCTAGAACAAACGAGGTACCAGATGCTGAGGAGAGTAGAAGGTTTTGGGGTGATATTTGGACAGTGAAGAAGGATCATAACAAAGGTGCAGAATGGCTGTCTGAGTTAAAGGATGAATTTAAAGGGAGACACTCACAGGAAGGGGTCACTATAAGTATTGAAAATGTCAGAAAACAAGCTAAGAAAATGCCAAACTGGAAGTCTCCAGGCAAAGATGGTGTCCAGGGATATTGGATCAAAAACCTGACCAACATGCACGACAGAATTGCTGATCAACTAAATAAGATTTTGATGGGAACGGATACCCTTCCCAAATGGTTAACACATGGACGGACAGTGTTGTGCCAGAAGGATCCCAGGAAAGGGAATACGGTTGAGAACTATAGGCCGATAACATGCCTTCCACTGATGTGGAAACTGATGACAGGAATCATAGCTGATCAAATGTACGATTACCTAGACAGAGAACAGCTACTACCTGATGAACAAAAAGGTTGCAGGCGAAAGAGTCGGGTACAAAAGATCAGTTATTGATTGACAAAACAATCCTGAAGGATTGCAGGAAAGGGCACACTAATCTGGCTATGGCGTGGATAGACTATAAGAAAGCTTATGACTTCGTTCCCCATAGTTGGATTAGTGAGTGCATGGAAATGTTTGGAATAGCTGGTAACGTGAGAGAGTTTTTGCAAAGAAGCATGGTGCAGTGGAAGTTGTCCTTAACTTCTAATGGAGAGGAACTCGGCGAGGTGGATGTTAAAAGAGGGATATTCCAAGGGATAGTTTGTCACCATTGTTATTTGTCTTGAGCATGATACCATTATCGTCATTACTCAGAAAGGTAAATATATGCTATGAGTGGGGGAAAAAGGAGTATAAACTTAATCACCTACTCTTTATGGATGATTTAAAACTATATTCCAAGAGTGAAGAACAGATAGACTCCCTAATACAGACTACTCACATTTTTAGTATAGGCATGGAATTTGGAATCAAGAAATGTGGGGTTCTAGTCCTAAAAAGAGGGAAGATTGTAAGATGTGAGGGCATAGAATTACCGAATGATGAGATAATAAAAGAAGTTGAACAAGAAGGATATTCTTATCTGGGTGTTGTGGAATTAGATAAGGTGAAGGAGAATGAAATGAAAGAGAAAACAATGAAGGAGTATAAGCGACGGCTGAGGTTAATTCTACAGTCCAAGTTGAATGGAAGAAACAAAGTAACTGCAATTAATACCTGGGCAGTAGCAATATTCAGATATGGAGCAGGAATAATAAGCTGGAGAGAGAGTGAACTGAAAAGTATCGACAGAAAGACAAGAAAAAACCTGACAATGCATGGTGCCATGCACCCAAAGACAGACTATATATGAAAAGGAAGGAAGGAGGTCGTGGCCTTATCAGTGTGGAACAATGTGTAAAAGGAGAAGAAAACAGCTTAGGTTTTTATGTGGCAAACTCAGAAGAGTTGTTGATAAGAGGTGTGTGTGCATCAGGAACCATACAGACAGAGGAAACAATGGAGAAAGAAGAATTCAAAAGGAAAAAGGCAGAAGAGCTCAAACAGAAATGGACAGGAAAGGCAATGCATGGGCAATTCGTTAGAGAGATGCCAGATAAGGTAGACCAGGTTAAATCTTGGGAATGGCTGTCAAGGAGTGATTTGAAGGTTGAAACGGAAGCAATCCTATGTGCTGCACAAGAGCAAGCAATAAGGACCAACTACGTGAAGCATTATATAGATAAGAGCAACGACAGTCCTCTGTGTAGAATGTGTGGTAAACGAGGTGAAAGCATACAACATATTGTTTCAGAGTGCGAGAAATTAGCCCAGAAAGAGTACAAAAGACGTCACGATAACGTGGCAAAGAAAGTACACTGGGATTTGTGTAGGAAACATGGGCTTGAGCATTCAGATAAGTGGTATGAACACACCCCAGAGAGTGTTGTTGAGAACGAGGCCGTGAAAATTCTGTGGGATATCAATGTACAATGTGATAACGTCATTCAGGCAAGAAGACCAGATGTTATAGTAATTCATAAGGAAAAGAAAGAGGCTCTAATAGTTGATATTGCCGTACCTGCAGATACGAGGATTGCAGAAAAAGAATTAGAGAAGGTAGAAAAGTACCAAGATCTGAAAAGGGAAATAAAAAGGTTGTGGGAACTGCGATGTGCAAAAGTTGTTCCAGTAGTGATTGGTGCCCTCGGAAGCGTTACAAAAGATCTTGAATGCTGGATTGAAAATATGGACATTGGGCCTGAGGTTGGAGTACTGCAGAAGACTGCTTTATTGGGGACGGCAAGAATACTGAGAAAAGTGCTAGAACTTTAAAGGAGAAGGACAACTGTTAGCCTTTAGTCATTTGCTATGACTCGCCTAACAGGAAGAAAAACGGCAATAAGAACAGCCAGTGCAGAAATGCTTAAAATCCCATAATAATAATAATAATAATAATAATAAAAATAATAATAATAATAATAATAATGATAATAATAATAATAATAATGATAATAATAATAATAATAATGATAATAATAATAATAATAATGATAATAATAATAATAAAGTTAAAAGACAAGGCAAGACAACATTTCTATGAACGTTTTCCGTAAACTCTCTGTCAACGACTTTCTGTTAATGCTGTTAAAGCTTCGAGCCTTTCTCTTGGTGTGATTTTCTGCACGAATTAGCTACTCTTACAGGTGAGAGTTCCATGCTAACGCTAGGGACTCATACACGGGGGGGTTAAGGTCCTGTGCTTGTGGGATTTTTGAGGGATTAGTGGGGTACGTGCCTTCATACCCAACTTAACATCAACCGTGGTCCAAAGGGCACTCGGACGTGACCCTCGTTACAGTCAGATACATAAATTCTTGCGGGAAATTCTTGTGTGAACATAAGTCAACGTTTCAGGCGTTCGGTACACTCCTTCATGGCTTTCAGTTTGTTTCACAAGTTTTCATTTAATCTTCAGACAAAACCGCAAAGAACCCATTGTTTCTGACTGTATCAAAGAGCCATAGGCGATTTTCTTGTTACAGACATATTTAGACATCTACATTAAGGGTTTGAATGTAATCTGGCACAAAGACTACGTAAGAAAAGATAGAAAAACGGCCCAGTAGTGTGTAAATTGCGAGGCGAAAACATGGATGGCGTTACTGTGTATTTCATTTCATTTTTTTATTTAAGAGCAAGAGACAAAAAAAATAATTTACCTTTTTTTTTGGATGGAGGAAAAGGGGTTTGTCCTTTTGGTTTTAATGAAATAAATATTTAAACAAATATCTGATATGGATAAAAAAAATTAAGATATTAAAAAGTTTCGATAGAATCATGCAACAGTTACACATTTTAAAATATATAATCTAAGCAATTGTGTTTTTAGTCAAACATTAAGTGAAGACTAGATTACTTAGAAATGTTCACCTGGATCAAAATATTTAAAATGTTGAAGCAGAATATTAATGAAATGACGCTGAAAATGATATGTGTATATTTTTGTGCTTATTTTTTTGTTAAACTTTGAATCAAAGAAATATTGAAATTGAAATATATGTATATGTAGTACATGTATTTGCATATTTGAAAAATAATTCACTTAGTGTCCATTACAGTAGATTTTAGATATCTTTAGATATTTCTAAATCATAATTTGGATGATCAAAATATGAATAAACGTAAAAGATTTCATTATTTATACGATTTTTTTTATATAGATTTAACATGAGCTCATATCTAGGAGAATAAATAACTAGAAAATACGTCAAAGATATGAAGAAATGCAAATCTGAATTAAGAAAAAAAATATATATGTGTGTGTGTGTGTCTGTGTCTGTGTGTGTGTGTATGTGTGTGTGTGTGTGTGTGTGTGTGTGTGTGTGTGTGTGTGTGTGTGTGTGTGTGTGTGTGTGTGTGTGTGTGTGTGTGTGTGTGTCTGTGTGTGTGTGTGTGTGTGTGTGTGTGTGTGTGTGTGTGTGTGTGTGTGTGTGTGTGTGTATGTGTGCATACATATACACACACACACATACGAATATATATATATATATATATATATATATATATATATATATATATAGATAGATAGATAGATAGATAGATAGATAGATAG
Organism: Penaeus monodon; assembly: GCF_015228065.2. Classification (NCBI taxonomy): domain Eukaryota; kingdom Metazoa; phylum Arthropoda; class Malacostraca; order Decapoda; family Penaeidae; genus Penaeus; species Penaeus monodon. The sequence continues at coordinate 2,136 of NW_023644012.1, read as the reverse complement.
ATAGATAGATAGATATAGATATATATATATACATATATATACATATAATATATATATATATATATATATATATATATATATATATATATATATATATATATATATATATATGTGTGTGTGTGTGTGTGTGTGTGTGTGTATGTGTGTGTATGTGTGTGTGCGTGTGTGTGTGAGTGTGTGTGTGTATATGTGTGTGTGTGTGTAATCCGAATTCCCATTCCAGTGACCCATGAACTGATAAGTTAAATTACGGAGTTCCTGCCTAACTGAGGTGACTTCCTTCCACTAATATACGAGTAAAAAAATACATATGTTCATCCTGAATCGTATTTTTTCGTTTCGCTTATAAATTTCATGTTGAGCCAAGATACGTCTATAAGATCATAAATGCATTCAAAGTACTTTATATTAAGTAAAAAAAAAACTTATCCGATTGTCAATCCCAGCCCACCCTCCCCCCAAAAAAATAAAAAATAATAATAATAATACATAACTAAATAAGTAAATCAATAAAAAAAAATGCTTTCTTGCGTAACTCCCCTAATCTTCTTCTATCACGAACACTCCCTGATATAGAGGAACCGATCGTATTAGGCCTAATACCAAGAGGCAATGTCGGTCTAATTCCGTTCCAGTCACTCATTCTGCGTTACCATATCCCTTGAGGAGAGTGAGAGGGGAATAGAGGGGGGGGATGGAGAGGGGAAGAGGGAATGGAGGAGGTATGAGAAGGGGGAATGGGGGGGGGGGGGTTGGAGAGGGGGTAGAGGGAAAGGGGAAGGCATGGGGAGGGGGAATGGAGGAGGTATGAGAAGAGGGAAGGGGGGAGGGATGGGGAGGTGGAATGGAGGAGGTATGGGGAGGGGGAAGAGGGAATGGAGGAGGAAAGTGTAAGAGAACACGGAGAAAGAGGAGAACAGAGAAAGAATATACGAAAGGGAGTAAGGAGAGAGAGAGAAGATAGTGGACGTCGACTAATCACACACAGCGTCCACTCTCGATTATTGGCTCAACCATTCGTGTGGACAAAGACCCTTGCTATTATAGTCCGTATGAGGATAGTAGTGTTGATTTCAGAATGGTGGCCGGCGGTTCTTGTGCTATGGTGGGTATTAATTTGAGTGAATTTCATGTTGAGTTGTTGCAGGAAATGATAATATGTGCTTTGATTCTCGTGATCTATATGTTTATTTACCTACCAATCAGCTCATCAGTCTGTTTATTTATCTATATATATCTGCATGTTTATATATCATTTTTTTCTGTATACATCTATTTGTGTCTCTCTCTATAAAAAAAAGTATGAATGAGAATAATTATCTATCTATATATCTATATAGAAAAGGTGTGGATGAGAATGAATATCTATCCATCTATCTATATAGAAAAGGTATGAATGAGAATGAATATTTATCTATCTAAAAGAAAAGGTATGAAAGAGAATGAAAATCTTCACAATGCAAGAGATGGATTTAAACGGTTTCGAATATATCTTCGTCAGAAATGCATACATCAGAGAAACTGCAGAGCATATAATATATCAGACGTGAGCTGACGAATCACTTGACGACCGTGACCTCTCTCTCGTTACCCGCATAATTGCTGCCGCGACCTTGGATTCTGAAGCTACCTGATGCAGTGTTTACATTTTTCTCTCTTTCTCTCTTTCGTGACGTATGCAGCTTCTATAATTTTTCTTTTCTGTTTGCTCAGTTCTCCATGGATTATTTCTGCTTCCTTCCAGTTCGGTAAATGTCCAGCTTCATTTACATAGCGTTGAAAGTCCTGTGGTGACGGACATCAGATCGATGTTCGCTGATCCTGGTGTTGAAACCACGTCCTTTTCCACCAGTGTTTGCCTTATCGTGTCTGCTGCAGGGTACGCGATATAGAGCTATGTCGGGTTTGTTTTCGGGCTGTTCTCTCTCTTGTATTGTGTCATGTATCTTTTCACCAGGCGTGCTGGCGGTTTTCATTGTATTGGCAAAGTATCTGCTAATCGCCTGGCAAATGTTACATGGCGCTAATGAGAAAATAGAAGAGGTGCAGTGTCTGATCTTGCGAGTATGTTCTGAGGTTTGTCAGGAAGCCTTTGGATATTTATGTTTCATGAATTAGGCAACCTCACCTCAAAAG
>NW_023644010.1:0-8886 GCF_015228065.2 Penaeus monodon | reverse complement strand
AATTTTGACTTTTTTTCGTTTAACTTGAAATATTTATCAAGGTGAAGGCGGCCTAAGGCGATTTTGAACTTCATTTGGTGCCAAAAAGCAGAACAATCTTATTCAACGTTTGATACTCTGGGGATTTAAATTTTCAAATAACTTTTGGTACGAGTACATCTTCGCACAAAGTTCATAAGAAAATCGTGTGCCAAACATTATTGGTATTTGAATCATTACCACCATATAGTGTTAATGAGTTTGGTATGTTTACCTTTAACTTTCCCGCGCATTGGGTCTCAGTGTCATGGCGCCCACTAAGAGCCAATTGGCTTCATAAACCTTACCGCGAAAACAATAGGAAGCTCGATCCAGTTTTTTTTTAGATCAGTGGTTCCAAGTCGTTTTTTTTTTATTCAAATTGATGTACATGCATAACACACACACACACACACACACACACACACACACACACACACACACACACACACACACACACACACACACACACACACACACACACATATATATATTGCTACGCCAGTGGGTCTTTGGCTCTGTGCGAAACATGTGTTAACATGAAGGGACCTGGGCAAACATGACGCAGCTGGCTGTGAGCGGGGGAGCTGAGGAACAAGCCTAGAGAGAGACGCAGTTGGGTGCTGCTCCTGTGAAGACCTCGTGTGTGCCCTTGTGACCTGAGATAAACCTGGTGTTGCCCTGTTATAAGCTGTATTGTGCTGTGTGACATGCTGGTTTCCCCCCTGTATTGTGCCTATAGAAAAGTGTACGGGTAAATAACTTGTGTAAATAAAGGAAAGACTGTCATTTTGTGTTTACTTCGTGCCCTGCCTCGCCACTTGGCGTTTCCTCTCCTGGTGTTCTGGGACGCTGTGGTGTTCGGTGCCTCTTGGAGCTGTTCAGTGTTCACGACCCTGTATATAACACGCCGTCTGCCTAGCCTGCCTTGTGTTGGTGGCAGAGAGACGAGGTGACCGGCGTAACAAATGGTGTCAGGAGTGGGATTTGTGATATTTGATCAGTGAGAGCGCCGATTTATCATGTTCTCCAAAGATGGCGGTAGCCATGAGGGAGAGGAGGCTATGACTGAGGCAGGCACGAGTGAGGTGAAGCCGAGCCAGATGGACCTGATCACTGCCATGCTGGCCGGTATGAGGGAGGAAATGGCACAAAGGGCAGAAGAGCAGGCACAGAGGGCACGCGAGCAGGTGCACCATCTCGTCGAGATGCAGGCAAGGAAGGCAGAGGAACAGTTCTGCCAACTTGTTGAGGTGCTACAGAGCAATCTCGCATCTGTGAAGATGGAAACTCAGCAGTACACCGACAAGGCCTGCAACAGCGTGAAGAGTGAACTGATGGAGGAGGTGCAGACTCTGAAGGGCGAGGTTCAGGGCCTGAGGGAGGAAGTGAAGGAGGAAAGGCGGCGTCACGAGGTAGTAACGTTGCAAGCAGAGAAGGCAGACGAGGTTCTGGCAACAGATGCCAGAGTGTCAGATTTACTGGAGTCTGCCTGGGGTCTGTGGCAGGAAACCCCCGGGCCTCGCAGCGTCGTGTCGCAGCCAGTGGTCGCTGCAGAAGGCTGGGGACCCATCGGAACCGCTCCCTTGGGTATAGGTGGCGGCAAACTCGGACCCGGTCAACCCGCCTCGTTGCCTCCCTCACCCCCTTCCTCCCCCCCAGGTGTGTTAGTTCACGGCACGCGTTCTCCACCCTGCAGCCCCTCGGCCTCCAGACATTCTGTGAGGCGTAAGCCAGCTGAGTACGACGGGAAGGTGGCCTGGGAGGCATATGTTGCCCAATTTGAAATGCTGGCATCTGCCCAGGGCTGGAGCCAGGAAGAGAAGGCCCTGCAGCTGGTAACAGCGCTAAGGGGCCCTGCGGTGGAAGTGTTGGGGCATCTGCCGGCATCCCAACAGACCTCTTACACCAGCATGGCTGAGGCTTTGAAACGCCGTTTCGGGCACCACCACCAGGCCGAGGTATATCGGGCCCACTTGAGGAAGCGGACTCGTGAGCGTGGCGAGACACTGTCCCAGCTGGCGCAGGATGTGGAGGCGCTGGTAAGGAGGTCATACCCTGCGGCTGTGGGAGAGATGATCGTGGTCCTGGCCCGTGATTTCTTTGTTGACGCTTTACAGGACCAGCAGCTGCAAATCTACATCAAGCAGGCACACCCTGAGGACCTGCAGGTGGCGCTGGCGAGGGCCTTGGAGTTCGAGGCCTTCCTGAAGGCAACCAGTGGCCTAGGGCCAGCTGCTCAGCCCCGCCGTGACCTCCGGGGCCGGAAGGCTAAAGTGGAGAAAATAGCATTGAGGAAGGTGAGCCCGAGAACTTTCCAAGGCTTGTGTTGGGGCTGCGGAGAGGTAGGGCACAGACGTAGTCAGTGTCAGAGGGAGCGGAGAACACGTCCTCTCAACCGGACGGATTCTGATGCTTTCCAGCAGTGCTGCAAGGACTGTGGCAGGTATGGTCACCATCCGAGTGCATGTCCTAAGGCTAAGGAAGTGGTACAGGCGGAAAAGGCTGGAGAAGGGGGCCGAAACCCAGCCGTTCCTCGGTTCCCGGGCCCCGACTTGGGTAAGCTGCCGTCGAACCAGCACGATGCAGGTGGAGGGCTCAATAGATGGGAAGCCATGCCACCTGACAGTGGACACTGGGGCTGAGAAGACCCTAGTGCGGCCTGATATGTTGGCCACTATGCAACTTCCAGACGCACCACAGAGACTGTGTGGTGTCACGGGGCATTGTGTGCAGCTCAAGGGGCCAGTGGAGGCTCGTATTGGCGTGGGCAGCACGGTGCAGCGGCTGCCGGTTTATGTGGCCGATCTGGACGAGCACTGCTTGCTGGGCCTTAACTACCTGACGCAGAGTAAGGCGTGTGTCGACCTTGGACGGAAGCTGGTGAGGGTGCACGGTGAAGATGTGCCCTTGCTTCCAGAGGTTGGTTGTGCAGAGGTAGTTACGGCTGAGCGACTGCACCTTGCCCCCAGGACAGAGTCTAGAATCCGGTGTCGACTGTCAAGAGTGATGCGTGGAGTAGAGGGCCTCGTGGAGCCCATTCAAAACCTGCAGCTGGCTGATGGCGTAGCGGTTGGACGGAGCCTTGTTGGACCAGGGGAGGGGTTAGTTACAGTGTTGGTAGCTAACTTCTCCGATAAGGCCCAGAAGGTGCCAGCTGGTGCAAAGCTGGGCACTTGTGAGGAAGTGGAGCATCCAGAAGAGTCGTCGGGAGCGAGGAGTTGGTTGGTGTGGGGCCGTTGCCTGACTTCCTCGAGGACTTGGCGCACCGGAGCGCCGCTAACCTGACGGAAGCACAGACAGAGAAGATGCGTCACACCCTGTCTCAGTATGCAGATGTGTTTAGCAGGGGTGACTTGACCTGGGCCGCACAGGATTGGTGAAGCACCACATTAACACTGGAAGTAGTTTGCCCATCAAGAGCCCCCCCCAACGTATTGCACCAACCAGACGAGAAGAGATGCAGCGCACTGTCAGTGAGCTGGCGGCACAGGGGGTGATTGAACGGTCAGACAGTCCATGGTCATCAGCGGTAGTCCTGGTGAAGAAAAAGGACGGCACACAACGCTTCTGTGTGGACTACCGGGCGCTGAATGACATGACTATCAAGGACTCATACCCATTGCCGAGAAATGATGACACACTCGATGCATTGGTGGGAGCCAGGTGGTTCTCCACACTCGACCTGAAGTCGGGTTATCACCAGGTGGAGATGGCGGAAGAGGACAAGCCAAAGACTGCCTTTTCCTTCGGGTAAGGCCTGTGGCAATTCAACGTCATGCCCTTTGGTCTCTGCAATGCCCCTGGTTGTTTCGAGCGTCTGATGGAGAGGGTATTGGATGGCCTGCAGTGGAAGACGGCACTTGTCTACATTGATGACGTCATCGTCTTCGGGAGCACCTTCGAGGAGGAGCTGGAGCGGCTAGAGGGAAGTACTACAGCGGTTGAGGAAGGCCAACCTCAAACTCGGCCCCAAGAAATGCTCGATGTTCCAGCATGAGGTGCCATTTCTGGGGCATGTAGTCAGTCAAGACAGTGTGCGCACCGACCGACAGAAGGTGGCGGTGTGGAGAAGTGGCCAGTTCCACCAAGTGGCGGAAGTCAGGAGCTACCTGGGCTGTGCACATACTACTGCCGCTTTGTACAGGACTTCGCCAGTGTAGCGGCTCCTCTCCACCGACTTACACGAAAAGGGGAGTGCTTCCAGTGGGACGAGGCGTGTCAGTCTGCATTTGACAACCTGAAGAAGGCCCTGATGGAAGCACTGGTCTTGCCCTATCCGGACCCGAAGCTCCCATACCTGTTGGACACTGACGCTAGTGCAGAAGGCATCGGGGCAGTTTTGTCACAGATAAAGGACGGGAAGGAGTATGTTGTGGCCTACTACAGTGCCAAGTTCAGCAGGCCTGAACGCAACTATTGTGTGACAAGGAAAGAGTTGCTGGGGGTGGTGAAGAGTCTCGAGCACTTTCACCCATACCTCTACGGTGCCGAGTTCACCATCCGGACTGACCATGCTGCCCTACAGTGGTTGAAGTCGCTGAAGGTAGCAGAGGGTCAGCTGGCAAGGTGGTTAGGACGCCTTGAACAGTACAACTACCACATCGTCCACCGCCCGGGTCGTGTCCATTGCAACGCTGACAGCCTGAGTCGACGCCCGTGTGAGGCTAGTTGCTCACACTGTGTCCAGAAGGACTCTGATCCTGTGTGCCTCCGTCTGCAGGTGCTGGAATGTGCCCTAAAGGGGATGATGAGTGGCGTAAGGCACAACCCCCCAGTGGCTTGAGGCTCTTAGTGGACACCCCAGTTGGGAGGCCGTGGCTGCGGAGAGCCCCACCACAAAGTGTCTGGTGGACCAGTGGGAAACATTACGAGTGGATCAAAGCAGTTTGTTAGTGAAGCGCTGGGTGCAGTTGAGTGAAGTGGACAGTGACACGTGGGTAGTTGTAGTACCCAGAGCCATGCGTGCTGAGTTGCTGAGGGAATTACATGCCGGTGTTACAGTGGCCACTTGGGCGAGAAAAAGACCCTGAGCCGTCTCTGTCAACGTTTCTACTGGGTGGGCATGAGAAGTGATGTGTCTGAGTGGTGTAGAGCATGTGATGTGTGCAGTGCAAAGAAGGGCCCCGCTAGAAAGAACCGTGCCCCGTTACAGGTGTACTGTGTGGGAGCACCCATGGAACGGGTTGCAATAGACATTGCTGGTCCGCTGCCTCTCACGCCACAAGAAAACCGATACATCTGTGTGGTAATGGACTATTTCTCAAAGTGGCCTGAGGCATATGCACTACCCACCACGAGGCCGAGACCGTGGCTGGCGTGTTAGTGAATGAATTCATTACCCGTTTTGGTGTGCCTTCTGAACTGCACTCTGACCATGGCCGTGAGTTTGAGTCACGAGTGTTCCGTGAGTGTTGCGAGCTGTTAGGGGTGCGCAAGACACGGACGACACCCCTCCATCCACAGTCCGATAGTATAGTGGAGCGGTTTAACCGTACCCTTGCTCAACAGTTAGCCAAATATTGCAGGGAAAGTCAGGAAGACTGGGACGTCAAGCTGCCCGCCATGCTCATGGCCTACCGGTCTGCTGTGCATGAGGTAACAGGCTTCACACCTGCCTGACTCATGTTTGGCCGTGAGCTCAGGCTACCAGTGGATTTGGCCACAGGGCTGCCACCCGACGTGAACTTGCCAACTGTCACATCCAGCTATGCAGTGGCACTGCAGGAGAACCTGGCGGAGGTGCACCGACGAGTTCGTGGCAAGCTCAAGGTAGCCGGCCATGCCATGTAGGAGACCTATGACCGGCGCATGAGGGAAGTGAGGTACAACATAGGTGACAGAGTGTGGCTGCATAACCCGCGTCGGAAGCGAGGGCTCTCGCCGAAGCTACAGAGCCCCTGGGAGGGGCCATACACGGTGGTAGCAGCCCTCTCTGATGTCACCTATCGAATTCGCAGAGGGCGAAAACGACCATCTGTTGTCCACGTGGACCGGCTGTGGCGTTACCATGGGCCAGGAAGCTACTCCTGGGGCCATGGTGAAAAAGAAGATGAAGTTAGCCCCAGTAGCGGCGATGAGGACGTGGCAGACGCTGACCGAGATGAGGACGAGCATTTGGACGGTGAGGGCGATGCAACAGACGTCAGTGGTGACCATGAGCCAGGTCTTGGGACAGGAGATACCCCTCTGGGTGCCACTGCCAATCTACCGCCGCCCACACCTCCTCCAGAGCGACCCCAGCGAGAGCGAAGAAAGCCGCGCTGGATGAAAGATTTTTGTGTTTCTGAGAACTGATTTTATTTAAATTTTCTGTAGTTTGTTTCAGGTTTAGGTATGTCAGAGCAGACGGGTCGTCTGCTTGATAGGGGGGGATAGTGCTACGCCAGTGGGTCTTTGTCTCTGTGCGAAACATGTGTTAACATGAAAAGGATGACCTGGGCATGTGTTAACATGAAGGGACCTGGGCAAACATGACGCAGCTGGCTGTGAGCGGAGGAGCAGAGGAACAAGCCAGGAGACGCAGTTGGGTGCTGCTCCTGTGAAGACCTCGTGTGTGCCCTTGTGACCTGAGATAAACCTGGTGTTGCCCTGTTATAAGCTGTATTGTGCTGTGTGACATGCTGGTTTCCCCCCCTGTATTGTGCCTATAGAAAAGTGTACGGGTAAATAACTTGTGTAAATAAAGGAAAGACTGTCATTTTGTGTTTACTTCGTGCCCTGCCTCGCCACTTGGCGTTTCCTCTCCTGGTGTTCTGGGACGCTGTGGTGTTCGGTGCCTCTTGGAGCTGTTCAGTGTTCACGACCCTGTATATAACACGCCGTCTGCCTAGCCTGCCTTGTGTTGGTGGCAGAGAGACGAGGTGGTCGGTGTAACAATATATATAATCAGCCTGAGTCAATCCACTGCAGTACGTAGGCCTCTCCCAATCTTTTCCAACTTTGTCTTGTGTTTTTTTGTTTCCAGTCTCTGCCCCCAAATTTCGTTATTTCGTCAAGCCATCTTGTCACTGGTCTGGCCCTTGGTTTCTTTATATTATCTATAACCCAGTCTGTTACTTTATTTGTCCACCTGTTATCCTGACTCCGGTTTATATGACCTGCCCATTGACATTTTTTTCTTGTTGATGCTCCCACGCTTCTATTTTTGTCTATTACCTGATCCACGACGCCCTCATCCGATCTCTTAGGTTAATTCCTAGCATCAACCTCCCCATCCCTCTTTGGAAATTTATAGTTTCCTCCAAGAATTGGTTGTACAAGTTTCTGATCCAAGGCCAAACTAGCAGGACACACGGTTAAAATTTTATCCTTTTAAACATAATGGCAAGGAGCCTTAGCATGTACTGGTGTCTGCCGAAGCGCCAAAACCCTAGCTGATGCGTCTTAATTTCCTTTTGCTAGAGTGTGTATCTGTACGAGTTTCCCTAGGATATATTTTTAAATTAAATATATATTTATATACTTGCCACTATCTCAAACCTTCGCCTTGTACATTAGCTTCGAACTGAATTTACTGTTGACATGATTTTTAGTCTTTTTCTTTGTTCATCCTATTCAGATTTTTAGACTTTCTCTATTCAGAATCGTTAATATTTAACATCATCATCATTCAAGGGCTAACGCCGACGGGGGCGCATGGCCGCATCCACCTTCGTTTCCCCCAGCCACGAGGACCCCCTCGAGGCGAGTCTCCAGGCAGCACACGGCCCATCTCTAATTCCTCGCGACAGGTTTTCGTCGAGCTGCCCAAGCCATGATCTCCTAGGACGTCCCCAGGTCTCCTCCACCAGGTTGTCTCGCAGGGAGACACCTGATGGGCCCGGGTCGTCCCTAGGAAACGAGCTAGGTGGCCATATAGCCTGAGTTGGCGACCCGGATTATGCAAGTAACAGGTCCCATGCCAGTCTCACGGGGTAACCGCCGGTTGAACACGTGTCCTGCAACTGTACCCCATGACCGGGGAAGGGACTTGTTACAAAAAGGGATCAAGGCGAGATCCAAGACTACTGGGTAAACGTCCCCGGTTTCGCTTCCATAGAGCAAAACTGGCAGTATCAAGGCTTGAAGACACGCAGCTTGGTCCTTCTGCATAGGTACCGACATCTCCAAACGCTCTTTTTGATCGAGTTCATGGCTCCCGTTGCCAGACCAATCCGTCTATGACTTCCTGGTCTGACAACCCAGAGATCTGGACTACCGATCAATGTATGTAAAACTTTCTGTAACTTCAACCCTCCCTCGCACAGCATGGATCGACTGAACGGTTCCCTAACAGGCCCCCAAAAATCCTGAATCTTGGTCTTGGTCAGGAGACCTCTAAGCCTAGGGGCTTCGCCTCATGCTAAATGCATCAAGAGCCGCCACAAATGACTCCAAGGACTCAGATAGGAGGCAAATCGTCGGCAAAGTCAAGGTCTGAGACCTTAATATTGCCTAGTGTTGCTCCACACTGACTTTGGCTAGTAGCTCTGCCCATTATCCAGACCATACAAGTGTTGAAAAGTGTTGGTGCAAGGACACAGCCTTGCCTCACCCCTGAATTAACAAGGAAGAAATTCGACTACCCCCACCACACTTTACAGCACTTTCAGTACCAGTATAGAGGCTTGCTATCAGGCCAATAATCTGTGTCGGAATTCCCTGAACCTCAGGATCCCCCCATAGCGATTCCCGATGCACCGAGTCAAGCGCCTTCTTGAGGTCGATGTAGGCTGCAAGCAACCCACGACCAAACTCACGACGGCGTTCCACAATTACTCGAAGCGCTAGTATAAGGTCTCTTGTGGACATGCCAGGTTGCATTTTATTTACAAATTCACTAAAGAACCCCCTTGGGTTTTGGGTTTCCCCCCCTTTTTTTTTTAA
>NW_023644009.1:20000-38073 GCF_015228065.2 Penaeus monodon | reverse complement strand
CACAGAAAGAGGACCAAAGAGGTGTGTTGCTAGCTACAGGGCACAGCGTGCAGCATCGCTCAACCTCCAGGATTCTGTCTCCCAACAATACGGGACGCTACGCACGGCAAACACACGTAGGAGAGTTCTCCCTGGGAGTCATTTAATCTTATCCTCATTGGTGATCCTTCAATATTGGTGGCCCTCTGGTTCGGTTCACCAGGTCACTGGGACCTCAAGCCCCACCCCAGCGCTGGCAAGGCGGCTCCCGTTAAGAGGGTCACTGCTCGACACTCTCTACTAGTTCCATTTTTCATCGCTGTAACAGAAAACATGTTAAGAGTAAAGGATTGGAAATCAACACATGACCTATAGAGATGTGTATCATTATACATGTGAAATGTCCTACACACACACACATTCAATAATCATAATACTAGTGAGATATATGATGATGCCAAAACAACACTGATAACAATAGTAATGGTAATATTAATGACAACAGTAACAGAGATGCAAGTGATGTTAACATCAATTGTAGCAGTCAAAATAACGATAATCGATAGGCTTGCAATAAAAATTATACTAATGGTGATAATGTAGGTAAAAATTAATGACAGTAATGATAATTCTAATGATGATGGTAATTATAATAATGATTGATATGATAGTAATAATACTAAAGACAACAGCAGAACCAATAATATGTATAATAGTAATGATAACGGTAAAAACAGAAATTATGTCGAGTAAAAAGATTACAGAACTTTAAAGAAGGCAAACGAAACAAAACGTGGAGATGACCTTTGAGAAAAAAAATAAACGAAGGAAAAGTCGATGAGGACAAACGAAGAGAACTGACGCAGAAAAAGACAGGATAGTCAAGATGAAAAATAAGGACGGTCACATGATTCGGAAAGCGGTGTGTCAGGTCAAAGGAAACCGTAATATCTTTTGATTGAGACTTTCCGTTTTGCACCTCTTCTTTTTTCTGCCTATCTCTGTTATTTTCACTTCGTCTTTCTTCTCTTCCTTCTCCACTTCCACTTAACATACTTATTTACAAGGCGTTTGTTCACTATAGAGTCTCAGCCACGTGATATCAACTGGCAAAGAGAAAGAAAGAAAGAAAAACGAAGAAGCAAAAATATATTACGAATATTACTAAAATAATCAAAATAGTAACAATATTGATATTAGTGATGATAATGATAATATATATGATGATAATGATATATATGATGGGTATGGTTATGATTATCGTTATAATAATGATAATGCTGCTGCTACAGCTGCTGATTATGATAATGATAGTAATAATGATGATAATAGCAATGATAATAATTATAGTATTAAAATAATGATAATGATGATAATGATAATGATGGTGATGATGATGATGATTATTATCACCACATTATTATCATATTTATTACTATTATATGATTGTTGATATCTCTGCCCATATTTTTTTTACCTTTATCTTTATTATGAGCATCATGTCATCATCATTATCATTATTATCATAATATTATAAACATTATCATCATGATTACTATAGTCATTGGTGTTATCTTCATCATCACCAATGTTAACTATCATCATCATCATCATCATCATCATCATCATCATCATCATCATCATCATCATCATCATCATCATCATCATCATCATCATCATCATCATCATCATCATCATCATCATCATCATCATCATCATCTCTCTCTTCTTCTAACCTCCGGCTAGTACAGTCATAATGTGTCGGCCTCTCATCCAAGGGGTCGGCGGTTCGCGCCCCGCCCAGGCACGAGAATTTAAAACTTTTGCCTGGAAAATTACTCCCTTGGGGCGGGGGCACCCGGGGGGAGGGGGGAAGGGACTCGGTTCGGGCCAAATCAGCGGGCAGCTGACACCCCGGAGGAAAAAAACCGGCCAGACGGTAAGCAAAACCCAAAATTAATTCCCTTTGTATTCAAAGGGGAAATAAAAAACCACTCTCTTTTCTCTTTTCTGCTTCTTCTTTAAAAAAAAACTATCTATTTTAACAAATCCCCTTTTGTAGTTTTAGTGCAGTACAATGTGGTTTTTTTTTTGTAAAAAGTAATTTTTAAAGGTTCTGGGGGAAGTGCGGAAAAAACAACAAAATAAAGGCCCCCCCCCCCCCAAGAAGTTTTAAAATTAGCCCCAAAATTTAAGTATTCTTCATAAAATTTTGGGGTTTCGAAATATTTGCAGCTTTCATTTTCTTAAATTTATGTTTTTTATGAATTTTGTTATTTTTTTTAAAAATTACTATTTATTAGCGGGTTGATTATTTTTTCTTTTTTCTATTTTTTTACGTTCATTTCCATTTAAAATAAATTTGTTGTTTAAATTCAAGATATTTTTTTTTCTTACCTTTTAAAAATTTATTTTTCACTGTAGGTTTTTTTCAAATTTGAAAAATTTGTTAAAACACTTTAAATTTTTTCCTTTAAATTTAAAATTATACAAAACACAAAGCAAAAAATTTAAAAATCCCAAATAAACACATCACTTTTTCCTCTTTTTTTTTCACCTAATCCCCAAACCCACACAAAAATAAGGGAAAGGTTTTTTATATTTTCACCAGTAAAATTTTAGGGGGTAAACGATACGATTCAAGATTTTTTCAAAAAACGTTAATTTTTAAAAAATTATTCCCACCCTTTTACCTTTTCCGGGGAAAGAGTGAAGCAAATGGCCGTTTCATTTTCGAGATACCACGTTTTTCATTTCCAGGGTCGCCCCCCTGGGGGACTGCGCGCCCCCCGCTTCGGAAACCCGGGTTTCGCGAATCATTTTACTACACGCCCCCAATTTAACGCACCCCCTTAGTTTGGGAAAAAAGGGGTTTTTTTTTTAATCACTTTGTACGCACAGGCCGTAAATTTTGAGAGATTGTAATAAAACCCCCCCAAAGAACCCCCAAAATTCTTCTAAGATTTAAAAGAATTTTAATTAATTAAAATTTATGGCCTGGGAGGGGCATCTGAAATTTATATTGTAAACGCCCCTTTGATGTGTTCTACCCGGAAGATAATAAGGGGGTTGGGGGGGGGGGGGACAACGCCCAATTCAAAATCTTTGTTTTGGAGTACTTTTTCTTCCCCAGGAAGGTCGGGGCGGATTGGTCAGTGAAAAAAATCTGAACGGATAAAGCCCCAAACCCACAGATAACACTCAAACTTTTGTTTTGGGCGGGTTAAATTCCAATAACTCCTTCGGCGAGGGTTTACATAGGTAGCGGGATGCTTGGAAAAAGCTTGGCTGAGTGGTAAGCTATGGATGTAAGAAAACCCCCCGTCATTTTTCTTGGAGGAGGGGGGGGGCCCGGGGGCCGGGTTTTAGCTATGTCACGGGCATCTTTTGCTGGGGATAAAGGGGGCTTCGGGAAAATTTTGGGGGCTGCCAAACCCCCGGGTCGCCCGGAAAAGGGAAAAACCGCTTCAGCCTCTCAAAAAGCCCCTCTGACATTCTAAAAGTCCAAGAAAAAGACACTTTTTTTGGCTGGTCGGGAACGCTCAGCGGGGGGCCGGGCAAACTTCTGCTAGATTTGGGCATTAGCAAGGGGTTTAAACCAAAACCCCCCCCACCCCCAAAAGGGAAAAGGCGCTTTGAGGGGATTTCCGAGTCCTTGGAACTTGGTATTTCCCGGGGGAAAGGGCTTCGAGGGTTTGGGGGTTTTTGGGTTTTAAACCCTTTTCCCTTTTCCCAAAAAAATATGTCCAAAAATACTTTACCTTTGGCACTGCAAAATGTACACTTGGGGCAAACCCTTTATTGTAAAATTTTGGATCTTGTAATTTCTGCAAAACAAAACGGACAAATTTTTCAAAATTTGCTGGGCGCCAAGGGGTTTGAAAGAACCCAAAATGTATCTAAGTTTTTACGTGAAACACCATCAAAATCCTTGCAATGTAAAGGTTATAAAAGGGCTGAAATGTAGCAGGACTTTTCTCAAAACCAAATGGCATAACTAAATTTTCGTAAAGCCCAAAAGGGGAGTGATGAATGCAAAATTAAACTCAGGGGCTTTTTAAGGGGGCATTATCTGAAAAAAAATCCCTTATGAAGATAAATTTTTGAAAAATTTTTTTAGACTGACCAAAACTGCATCAAGAGATCATAAACTCTAGGGAGGGGGTAAGATTCGGGAATAGTTACAAACTTTTGGGCCGCCTATTTTTCGGTACAAAATAGGGAATTTGGGTCACCCCTTCCCTTTTTGGCCCCTAGTAACAGGAGAACCCCCAGGGGTGACGATTTGGGTACGGGGGCCAAAGGGGGCCTTTCGGGGCTTTAATTTGTCCCCCTTTCCCCTCCCCATTTGCGGTTTTTTCTCAGTGTTAAGAACGATAAAGTGTTCCCGTTTTGGGAAAGTGAAAGCCGGGCACAAAGTTAAATATCATCTTGAAAAACCTTGAAATTTTACCTGGAGTGTCAGAGAATACGGGTAAAAAATTTTTGAAAAAGGTTAGAAATCCCTGTTCTCGTCTGAACCAAAATGTTTTTAAAAAATTGAAGGTAGAATTACCAAGAATATCAGAGTTACAAGCTTTCCAGGGAAATAATAGGGTGTGGATTTTTAAACCATTTTGAAAGATTCCCATAGGTTTAGTCTCTGGGGGGGGGCAAGTCTCTGTAGTATCGGGGAAAATTTTAGGCTTTATAGATTTTTTAATTATTTTAATATAAATTAAATTGAGTGGTTTTTCAAAAACGGGTCAGGATTTTCCCAATAATAAAATTTTAGGTCATTGTTTTTTTTAAAAATGGTTTTAAGGCCCTTTGGTTTATTACTCCCAAATGGAGAACCAAAAATGGGAATTTTAACCCCGAACTTATCCCCTACTTTGAAATTTTTTTTGTGGGCACTTTTATCATTTTTAAAAGCTTCTTTTTAGCTTGACCTTTAAAAAAATTATTTTTTGCAATTTGTCTAACTTTGGGGTTTAATGTTTTTTGGGAAGATTCTTAAATATAGTGAAAACTGTAGTTTTTATGCTCAGACGAATCTTTTAAAAACCCTTTTTTCTTTTACCAACTTCAAAGGCCCCCCTTATTTTCCACCAAAAACAAAAGTTCCAAAGGAGAAAAACCAAAGGTTTTCTTTTTAGGAGTTTCCCTCTAATGGCAAAAAAAACATGTAGGGGCAAACCCTTTCATCCCAGCCCCCTGATTCTCCAGACAGAATTTGGGGCGGGGGCAAAGATTTTAGTTTTTTTTTTGGCCAACCCCTCCAGGGTTTCCCTTGGACTCAGGATGAATGCAGTAAAAAGGGGTTCTGTTAATACCCAGTT
The DNA here is from genome assembly GCF_015228065.2 of Penaeus monodon. Taxonomy (NCBI): domain Eukaryota; kingdom Metazoa; phylum Arthropoda; class Malacostraca; order Decapoda; family Penaeidae; genus Penaeus; species Penaeus monodon. The sequence goes on along the minus strand of NW_023644009.1, from coordinate 32,773 downwards.
TTGGAGTACCTTAGAAAAAGAGTTCACTTGTAAAATTTTGGGCCAAACCTTCTGTCAGAGTATTCCTGTGGGATACCAAAAAGGGTTGAAAACATGTGTACAAGTTTTTTAAAAAATATTTTAAAGGAAAAAATTTTTTTAAGGGGAAATGCTTCTGGGACCCTAGTAGGGGGAAACCCCATTACAGGTTAATAAAAATTTTGGTTTCCCCTTTTTGGGGGTTTTTGGCAGTCCCCCCCCACACAGTCAAAAAGATTTTTTTAAAAGGGTTTCACCGGGGGACCTGAATTTTTTGGAGAGGATAAGGGGGAAATATTTTGATTGGGCCCCCAGCTATTTGGGAACACACATGGCATGAATTTTTTGGGATTAGTAACACCCTTTGTTTAAGTCCAGGCCAAAAAAAATCTTTTAAAGTTTTTCTGAAAAATTTTTTTGACCCCGAGATGCCACCAAAACCTTCATGGGGGCGATCCCCAATCACCCTTTTTCCAAATAGACTGGGCGGAAAATCTGATGTTTCTCGGGACCCATGAATCTTTTAAAAGACGAAAAGGAGGTCGTTTAGAATCTCATCAGAAAGGTTATTTTTGTAGGTAAAAATTTAAGGAGTTTTTAAACAACCCCCCATAAAAGCAAGCTTATTATGACATCTTTTTAAGAGATTCATAAACCAAAGCCGGTTTAAATTGGGTTTTTCCCGGGTGTCACATGTTTAAAAATTAAATTATCAGTTTTTTTTCTTTGTATTAGGTTTAACCCATGGTTTCCCAAAAAGTTAGGTTTGAAAGAAAAAAAAGGGATTCACCCCCATTATTCTTTGTTTGGATCTTGTTACGGGCCGGGGCCGGGGGAAAAAGGTAGGCTTTCCTTTCAAGTTCAGTAATTATTATTATACAGTAAAGGGGGGGTCATTTTACTTTTAAATTCTGGTTTATTAAGCCCCACCCCCAGCAAAAGTTTTTTAACCCATGAAAAAATTTGCTTTTAAAGGGAAATTGGGTATTTTACTCCCAAAACCCCCAAACCTTTAAATGGCCCTTTTTGGGCCTTTTCCCACAACCCCAAAAGGGTTTTCAGCAAGCTGTTTAGGACACCACCCTTAAAAAAACTCAAGCCGGGATTTTCTCACCTGTTAAGAAACTTTCAATATCTGGGCCCAAAACCACCTTTCTTTACGAGTGTTTTGGGGCCGCAAAGCCGTGTCTCTGCAATATCTATTGGATATCAAATTCCACCCAAATTTCCTGAAAAACGTGCCCCCTTTGATCGGAATGTTTTTAAAAAGGATTTTTCCGGGAAAAAAGGTTTTTAGTAAAGTTAGTGGGGTAGCCACAGGTTTTGAAAAATTTTTAAATTTTTTTGTTTCTTTTGCCCCCTTTAAAATTTTTGATGTGGGCAGTTTTAATTAAAGACCCCCCTTTTTTTCAAAAATTTACAGACAGGGTAGATATCTGGGTATTGGGGCCGATACTGTCCCTGGCAAATTTTTTCACTCCAAATTTTTGGGAAACCTATAGATGACTTTACAATTTTTGGCTTCTCTTTTCTCCCCCGGTATACACGATGGACTAAAAAAAAAAACCATCTGCGGGCCTTGGCTGCTTCGTGGGGGGCCCAAAACTCCCCCCTTTTTCTGTGAGGGAAAAATAAAAACAGAATAGGGAACCTTTTTTTGAATTCCTTTTAAAACTCCCGAGGTTCAAAGTTGATCAAAATTATTGACTGAAGCGAACTGTACCCCACCGTCTAAAAGCTCTAACCCTTCTCCGGGGAAAATTTCAACATATGTTTGGCGGGAAAGGGATTTTTTCTTTTTCCCTGAAAGGGCCTTGCCAAAAATCCTTCAGTGGTTAGGGAAAAAGGGCAGCAGAAAGGGTCATTTTTCCCCTTTCATAATAGTATTATCTTTAAGATTTTCCCCAAAACTTTCGGGGGCCTTTACCTGACAGTTTTGGCTTTTTTAAACCCAAAAACCCCAAAGGTTTTTTTTCCCCCGGGCCCAAATTAAAATTTTTTGGCTATGGTTTTCCAAAACTTCCCAAAAAGAAACCCCAGGTTTAAATCTTCTGAAAATAGGGGGAGTTAGTTTTATACATTTATAATCCCAAAAATCAAAAACCACCCTTGGGATTTTTTACTTTAAATTTCCATCTTTTTTAAAGTTCAGGGTCTTCTTTGGTTTTCCTCGTTTTCCCACCCCTTTCTTTCCCTTTGAAACTGTCTCCCTCTCCCCCACCCCCTTCTTCTCTAGCTCTAGACAATCTTTCTTCATTTTAAAACCCAAAGCTTGTTTTATTTAAAATTTTAAATTTTCCCCTATTTTTTGAAATTGTGAAGGATTACTATATAAATTTTTCCAATATTTTCAAGGGGAAAAGGCCTGGGTTCATGCAGTTCTTGCAAATGTTCTTTTTTATAAGATTTTTTAAAAGGGGTGGCTTTAGTGGCCCCCTTCTGATATTGATTCCCCGTTTTCCCCAACCAGGTTTTAAAAAATCATTTTAAAAAGGGATTTGCCGTCGATTTTAATTTTTTCCACTAAAGGGGTTTTGGGTTTATAAAACAGGGAAAAATGGGAAAACCATTTTTAAACAGAAAAAATTTTTTTCCGGGATTAAATTAATTCTTCCCAAACAATTTTTTGAGTTTCCCAAAAGGAAGGGCGAGTTATGTTAAAAATTAATAATTTTTTGGGGCAGTATTTTTAAGAAACTCAAAACCATCAAATAAAGGGCGGCATTTTGGGCCAAAGCCCCCTTTCGGGCCTTTCTAGTTTTCCCAAAAATGACGGGGAAAGGGAATTTGTCCAGATCTTTCTCCCAGATTAACGAACCAAAAAAAATTGTTAAAAGACAAATTTAAATTATGACGAGCCCTACTTTAAACATTAATGAAGTGGCCAAAAACCCCCGAATTGGGGGGTGCCAGTAAAGTAAAAGGGCCGGGTAAAGATATATTCCCACCAAATTTATAATCCAAAACCATAGCTTTTATCAGAGAACTCTTTTCTTTGAGGGGTCCACATTGCAAAACCGAGGGTAGTTTACCATGGCTAAAAACTAAAAAACTGGGAAATTACGGCGAGCTCTGTCGGCTCTTAAGGAATCTCAGGCCCCTCTAAAGTGGGAGATGCTTACTCAAATTCAAGCTCAGATTTTAAACCAATTTTTACAAGGATAATATTGAAATAACATTGAAATTTACCGTTGAAATTTTTTGGGGAAACCCTTTTAAAAAATGGCCAGGTTTTCCCCAAAATGGGGGCGGGTTTTCGGAAAAAATAGCAAAGTACTATAAAACCCCTTCTTAAACCTCAACAAATTTTGTTGTTTGTTACCAAAATTTAGCAAAATTTTCAAAAGGAAAAAGTCATGGGGGATTTTTTTAAATTTTGGGATTAATAGTGAATAAATTTTCCCGGTCAGGGCCCCCCATTTGTAAACAATCCCCCCTTGTAGTATATGCAGTAAAAATTGTTTTTGGGGGGTTTGTATATTTAACCCGTAAGTTTTAAGAAAGTCTAGGGGAAGTAGCGGAATTTAATTTTCAACAAGTAATGAAAGTAGTTATATTATAACTTTAGAAGTTAGTATTACTCTATATATCTTTAGGTTCGTAAATTTCAAGGGGTTTTTATTTTCTTAAAAATTTTTGCTTTTATGGGAAATTTTTGTTATATTTTTTAAATTTTCTAGTTTTTATGGCATTGATTGTAATTTTTTTATTTTCTATTTTTACCCTTTATTTTCCCAATTTATAATGAATTGTTTATTAAAATTTAAGATATTGTTTTTTTTATTTTTCCCTTATAGATTATCTTCACTGTAGTTATTCAAAAAGAACAATATTTCCCCCGTTTAATTTTTTTCATTAATTATATTATTCATAACACAAAGCACAAAATTATAAAACCCAATAACATCACTTTTATTTTCCCCTTATGTTTCCCCCCATACCCTAACACACAAAAAATGGGGGAAAAAATATACTTCACCAGTATACTTTAGGAGTAACGATACGATTTTAAGATGTTTCAAAAAAAAAGCTTAATTTTTTAAAAAACCCCAAATCCCCTGTTAACCCGTTTTTCCCGGGGGGGAGTTAAAACAATGCGCTCAGTCGGGATCACTTTTTTAAATCCACCGTCGCCCCCCCGTAGGGGGTGGCTGGGGCCCCCCCCTTCGGAACAAACGGGTTCGCGAACATCATACTCGACGCAAAAATCGGCACAATAGTTTCGAACACGCCCTTTTTTTTTTTTCACTTTGCGCACCCGGCCGTTAATTTTAGGAGGGTTTAATGCTATCATCTCTGTCTTTTTTCTATCATTACTTGTCTGTCTTTTCCCTTTTCTCCCCTTCTATCTCTTTTCCCTGCTTCACTTTTTCTCTTTCTATCTTCTATCTATCTAATATCTATCTATCTATTTTTACTTGTATTTTTATTTTTATTATTTATTATTAATTATTATTATTTTTAATTTTTATTTTATTATAAATATTTACTCGTATCGTAAAAGTTATCAATTTTTTCCGGGGTGACCCTTTGGGAAACTTTCTTTTTTTTCCCCCTTCTTCCATCCCCCCATCCCCCGGACTATATGGGAAAAATTAATTATTTTGCTTTTTTTTTTTTATTCATTTTACCCAAAAACAATAACGCCCCCCGTGTTGTATAAATTTTTTTTTTTGTTCTTCAGGCATCAAGAATTTCCAAAATTAAAAAAACACTTCCAAAACCGTAACAAGAATTTTACTCGACTTTCAATTCCTTTTTTCCTCCCAGTCTAAATCTAATAAGCCTCTCCGTTATCCCTGACGATGCCCTTGAGCTTATTATAATCGTAGATCAAAAAGCTCCCGTCCCCCGTTTTTTTTATTTTCATAGTTTCCCCCTCTCAATGGTTTTTTGTCTATGCTTCTCTCTTCCTCTATCCCAAACCCATTCCCCCAAACTCTATCTATCTTTTCTCATCTCTATTATCTATCATTTCTTGTTTTGTCTGTTTTTTTCTCTCTTTTTTCCTTTTTTCCCCCTCTCTCTCTCTCTCTTCGATCAGAAGTTGACAAGGCAACGCCCCTCAGGGGTTCCGGGGAAAACCAGGATGGAAAGTCCCCAAAAATGAGCATATAAATGCTCCAAACCCTCCTCGGACATTTTGGGGGAAAATTTTAAAAACTAGTTGGGAAGAACCATAAAACCCTTTTTTGCATAATTTAAAACATGGCTCCAACCAGGAAATGGCAGTAATTTTTTATTAATATTTCCCAAAATTTTAAAATTTATAGATGTGATTTCAGGGCGGGGGGGGAAAGGGGTTTTTTATATTTTGTACGGGATTTTCCCCGAAGTCAAACAGGATATCTCTTCCAAACAGTTAGCAATAATGCTGTTTGAGATGTCTGGGGACCGTAAAAAAGGGAACATGCTTCCCTTTTTTTTATTACGCTTTTCTATAGCAAACCCCCCAAAGCTACCTCTGAATCTTTTGAATACATTGAAAAGGTGTTTGAAAAATGTCTTTTTAAAAAAAAACCGCCCCCTTTTTCTTAGGCGACCTGAAAGGGTGATTTAACAAAATCTTAAAGCTAAGTTTTGCAAGATGTTTTAAAAAAAAAAATTTGAACAAATTAAAAATAAGCCCCACGAATTACAAAAAAACCTCTTCTCTGTTTATTTTTAATAATAACCCAAAGAACCCCGACCTCATTATTTTCCCCCCCGATGTCATTCCCGTGTCATGTTGCTGCCATGAACTTTATCACGATGGACGTTTAAAAATAAAGGGAAAAAAAAAAACCCCCAAAAACCCCCAGTAATAAAAAATTTTCGCGATTTTAACAAAACATAAACCCCCAACTTTTTGGAGGGTTATCTTGTCTAAAGAAAGTACCTTTTCAAAATTTCCCCTGGCAAAATAATTTTAAAAAAAAAAAACGCCCCGTAACTATCCTACGAAGTTATTAAAAAGCAGGGATTGGGTGCACTGGCTTTCCCCACGTAAACCCCGAACCGCCAGACGTCCCCTGGCCCCCCATGGATAAATGACGACATTTTAGGGGAGCCATTTCCGGGGATGAAAACAAGCCCACCAAGCCCTTAAAAATAAAAAGAAATGAGGGCCCCCCCTTCCCCCAAAAATTTTTAAAGTCAAAAAGGGAAAAAGTAAAAATTTCTAATTTTAACGTGCCCAAAAAAAAATTATTTTAGAAAATAAAATTTACAGAAATATAAGGGCAAAAATCTAATAAAACAAAAGGAAAATTGTTAAAAAACACTAGTGCCTTTTCAAAAAAAGGGAAACCCCCACTAATGATTGCATAACCGCAATTACAAAAAAACCGAATTTTAATGACTTTTTTTAAAAAAAAAAATTGGGAAAAAATAAATTTTTGAGGGGAAACAAATTGGGTTCTAAGTTTCAACAAAAACATGATGGGCCCCGGGTTACAACTAACCAACCAAACAACCAGTGAAAATGGGAAAAAATCACTTAGTAATAAAACATCTTTGCGAAAAAAAGGGTGTAAGGGGGGCAGACGGCCAAAGCCTTTTCGGGTTTATCAGGAGATAGTCTACCTTGGGGAATGTAACATTACCCCGGGCATTATTAACACCTCTCTTGTTTATGGTGTCTTTTTCCCTCGCTTTGGAAACCTGGTATTTGTAACACCAATTTTTTAAAAACCGGGGGATTTTAAAAAAAGATGGGCAATAATTTTTCGCCCTATTACTATAACTCCCTTCTTTTTGCCAAAAATTCTTTAAAAAATTTTAAACCAAAAACAAAATGACGAGTTTCCCGGGGGCCCAAAAATTATTATCAAAAACAAACATGGTTTTTTTTTTAAATAGGTTTTTCTATTGAAACAGGGTTTAAACTGCCAATTACCATGAAAATTTATAATAACATAGACAAAAAAACAGGTTAAATTTTTCTCACATTATGGGGACCTTTTTTAAGGCCTTTTTATAAGGGCAACCCTGATATTCTCCTTAACAAATTTGTTAAAAAACATAAAATTAACCTTTTGGTTTTTAAAAATTTTTTTAGATTAAAGGCCCAACGGTAAGAATCAATAATGGGTATGCACCATCAAAACAACAAGTACCTTTTTTGTTCCGCAAAGGGTCTATTTTTTGGTTTCCCATCCTTTTTACAATTTTTTAAAAATAAATCAAGCCCCCAAAAGCCCATAAAAAATGGCTTTTGTGGGGTACGCCGAAATTTCCCAGTTTTTCATAGTGAATCAGTAAAACAAAAAAAAAAAAAAAAAAAAAAAAAACAAAAACGTTAATAAGAAACACTCAAAATACTCTTTTCACAACAAAATTTTATTTTGGGGCACAAATTTGGGCCCCCCCCCCCCTTTAAATAAACCCAATAAAACTCAATTTATATTCATAGGAGTCGGCAAAAAAAATAGCTTGAATTCCCAATACAACCCCAAAAAATAGAATTTGGGGGGGCTGGGGTCTTAAATTTTAAAAACCCAGGGACCTTTTTTTAGTGAATAACTAGGAAGGTACACTTAGACAGCTTCAATTTACTTTTAGCCCACGTTTCCCAAAAATTTCACAGGAAGGTTTGTTGGGGACCCGATATATTTTTAATCACAAAAGAAATCAAAAAACACTACGGGGAAAATAGAATCATGGGTTGTGCAAAAATCTAGCTCTAAGCATAATTAACTATTTTTCAAAACATTTGGGGGTCGGCTAACAAAAACCCAATGGGGAAAAAGTTGGGAAAAATTACAAAAACTTTGGGTGCCAGAGAGGGGACTAGGTTTTATCAGTAAAAATTGATCACACAAACCCCACATATAAAAAAATTGAAATGGGTTTAAAAATCAATTCTAAAAAGCAGCTATGAAAACATGTGAATTTTAAATTTTCAAAATCAAACCTGGGGGGAAATTTTCCAAAATGGTTAAAGCCTTTACAAAACCCTAGGGGAAAACTTTAGGTGTCCAACACGTCAAGTAAATTCCCTTTTTGTTAAAGAGATCGAATACCTATAACAGGGGGGAACCCTCAAAGGAAATACGTGGGGGCCAAGTATGGAAAAAGATAAAACCGATTAATTAAGAGACATTAAAAAGGGGGGCTTTAATTTTAAAAAAAGAAAAATTAAAAAGAACACCTCTTTAAAAACACAGATGGAAATATAAAAGTATTTATGTAAAGAATGACCATTGTAATTTAAAAGGGGAAAATGTTTTTTTACTTTTACTTTGACAAACTCTCTTTTCTCTCTCTTTTCCCCTTTTCCCCCCCCCCGAAACCCCCCCCCCCTTTTTTTCTCACTCTTCCTCTCTCTCTCTCTCTCCCCCTTTTCCCCTCTCTTTTCTCTCTCTTCTCCCCTTCTTTACACCCCCCCACACCACCACCCCCCCCCACCCTCTCTCTCCCCTTCCTTTTCTCTTTTCTTTGTCTTTTTTCTCCTCTCTCTCTGCCTCTCCCTCCTCTTTCTCTCTTTTCTTCCCCTCTCCCCATCTTCCCCCCCCCCCCCCCCTCTTTTCTCTTCCCCCCCATTTTCCCCCGCTCCCTTTTCCTCTCTCCCTCTTTTCTCTCTTTTTCCTCTCGCTCTCTCTCGCTTTTTCTCGCCCACACCCCTCGCATTCTCTCCTCCTCTTCCTTTTCCCTCTCCCTCTTTCTCTCCCCCTCCTCTTTCTCTCTCTCTCTCTCTCCCCTCTCCTTTTCCCCTCAAAACCCGGTTCTCTCTCTCTCTACCTCTTTACCTTTTTCCCCTCTCCCCTCCCTTTACCCCTCTCTCTCGCTCTCCACCCCGCCTTCCCCTTCCCTTTTCCTTTTCCCCTTTGCCCAGGCCCCCCTTCCCTCTCTCGGTCCCTCCCTCTCTCTCCGCTCTCCACTCTCTCTTCTCTCTCTTTAAAAATTTTTTCTTCTCTCCCGCTTCACTCTTTTATCTAACCAAACTATCATTCCCAAAATTCTTCTATCTGCTATCTTTTCTATCAAAACTTTTCTGTCCTTTTTTATCGCCTCCATGTTTCTCTGGCTCCTCTTCTCTCTCTCTCTCCTCATTTGTTTTTCCCCTCTTCTTATTGTTTCCCTTTCTTTTCTTCTCCCCTCTTTTCTCTCCATTCCCCTTTTCTTTTTTACCCCCCTTCTCTCTTTTCCTCCTTCCCCTCTCTTTTCTCTCTTTTATATATATATATATAGGGTATATATAAAAAAATTTTAAAATTTTTACAATATAAAAATTTTTATAAAATATATTATATAATATATAATATATTATATAATTCTTTAAACTCTCTTCTTTTCTCTGTTTTTTCTTTATCTCTCTCTCTCCTTTTCCCCTCTTCCTGTCTCTCTCTTTTCTTTTATAAAAAAATTTGAACCCTATTCCCTTGGCTTTTCAGGGTTTTTGAATTTTCTGGGGATTCGGCTTGACCCCTTTTTTTCTGAGGGGCACAACCCAAAACCAAAAGGGAGTTAAGAACAGAAAAAGGTTTTTTGTTATAGGCCGGGGATCGGGGCCGCGAGGGGGTCACCCCATAAACCCACCCGGAGGGAGGGGAAGGGGGACCTTTCGGCCCCTGGTAACTTAGGGACAACTCTCTGAGGGGCCCAGGGCATTCTCGGGATAAAAATTTTGTGACCGTTCCAGCTGGGGGAAACGGCAGGGGGCAAATGCAGGAAGCCCTGGGGGGGGGGGGCGGGTGAGGTTCACTGGGGTCCGTCTGGGTACACTGATTGGGTCCCATGTGGAAAACAGGGGACGTGGTCCACTGGTACCCCACATAGGGAATTTTTCCAAAATCCCCGTAGGGAAATTAAACCACCCTTTCCCCCATTGGGGTCCGGGGCCCCCTATCGGGCCTCCCCTCGGGGGCGCCTTCAAACAGGGACCCCAACTTGGGTGGTCGTTCGTTCTCGTTCGTCCGCCGGTTTAAATTCGGGGCTGCTCGTCCATGTTTTCCTCATTCCCCCTGGTCCCTGGTGTAAACTTTCCGTCCTCGATGTCCAAAAACGTTTTCCCCCTTGACTTTTAGATTCGTCCCTTTACCTCCCCTAGTCCGGCCCCACCCAACTCCCCGGCGTCCTCGTTTCCCCCACGGGGCCCCAAAGATCTCGTCCAGGTCCTTTCCTCCACACGGGCCTCGTAATCTTCTCCGGAAAATTTCGGGGGTTGGGGGAGGGGGGGCATTTCGGGGGGGCTGATACCCGCCTACGAGCTCCTGGAGTGACCGGAAAACTGCACGGGCCACCAGGGATCGCCATGAACCGGGAAACTGGGGCGACTGGTTTCCTGCGGGCAAAGGTGCCCCGGCTTTTGCGGAAACTACGGGGGGTTTTGGGGCCGAGGGAACGCCCCCACAAAAACACTGGGCCCGGGTTTAAAAACCTTTTTTCTTGAAACCAAAAAAAACTCGGTCCCGGGGGGCCCATGGCGATCTTCGATGATGTCCCTTCCCCGGCATCGGTTTAAGGGTGACCGGAATTTCGGGAGGTTCTCCTTCGGTGCCGGGTCGGGCCGACTGCAAATATATAGTCGGGGAGCCAGATCAACACGTAAGGAAACCGAGTAGAGAAATACCCAAAAAGGGCCCCCCCCGAGAAGAGGGGGGTTTTTTCTACCACTAGCCGGTTATTTATGGGAAAATTTGGGGGTTTTTAAAGTTGGGTTTTTTTTAAATTTTTTTCGTCTTTTTTTTTTATTTTTTGTTTTTTCTTTCACAAAGATAAAGAAAAAATAGAAGAAAGGGAGGCCTTTTGTTTCGGTCCTATTTTTCCCCAAAATCTGATAGGTTTTAGAATAGATAAGGGAAAAGATATCGGCGATCTGCGAAGAAACCAATTTTTAAACCCCTAGTTGTCCCCACAAATAAGAAAAAAGATGTAAACCGGGACATTTTACGAACCACTTTTCACAACAGGGGCGCCCCGGGAAAAGGGGTGTGTGAAAGGGCAGTTAGCCTTAAAGGGGAGGGGAAAACGGGAGTGACCTCACAAAGAATGAAAACACAAACACAATATTAGCGTTCACTATAACCCAAAACTTTAAGTAAATTAGCAATGCTAGCCCATTTTTAAAAAAATTTCCCAAACCCAACCCAAAATTTAATTCCCCCAAAAAAATGAAATCGGGCCCGAAGTACGCAAATGAATGGTGACCCTGGGAAAAAATATTCGCCAATTTTTTATCAAAACAAATCTTCTCGGGGTTTTGAAATCTGAACTGGCCCCCCTAAATTTTCTAGCTTTCCCCAAACCAGAGCTTCAATAAAACTCAATAAACCGGGGGGGTTTTCCCTTTTCCCAAATGCCCGTATATGGGCTGAAGCGACCCCGAGCCAGGTTAAACCCTGCTCTCTTTGGCGTATCTGTAATGGGCGCTCCCCCAAAATTTCCCCCAAAGGGTTTTAAATTTACGGGAATTTACACAAAAGCTTGGGGAGTACCCAAAAAATGGCCCAAACGACTTCAAGAAGGGGGAGAAAAAGGTTTTTGATTTAAAAAGCAAAAAATGATTCTAAAAACCTTTAAAACCCTAGTCCTACATTAATTAACGAACGTAACCCCCGGGGCACACCCCCACTCAAAGGGAGGGCCCCAAAACGAAACGAATAACTTTTTTTTTTTTTACCACTCTCGAACCCACGGAGGCCCAGATTTTTGGGGGTTTTTCGCAACCCCGGGGGCAATAAACGGCGCAATTTTGTGCAAAAAATTTTTTATTTGGGGGAAGATCCTAAAAGGGTTTTTCCCAAATAAACAATTTTGTTACCCCGCTTCGCTCTAGCCCCCCGGGCCAAGAACGTGTCACCAAAAAGGGAAAGTAACAATGGGAAGTTTTCCCCAAATTTCAGGGGGAAAACCAAACGGGGCCCTGTGACCCTACCTTTTCGCCCGCCACCGGGGGGCCCGGATTAAAAGAAAAAGTGGGGGTCAAAGGGTCGGGGCGAGGGTTTAAAAAAAACAAGGAAAATGAAATTGGAAAAGGGATAAAAACAAAAATCACGGGGAAAGCCCTTTTAAAATTTATTTCAGATGAAACAATAAAAATCCCCCAAACGAAAAGAAAATAATTTTTTACTTAACTAAACGAACGAATTTATTTTTTAAGTGATCACAATACTCGGAAACGCACGGACCGGAAACCCATCTGAGGTGGGAAAAATGTGGAGAACAGGGCCCTTTGCTGTCATTTTTGGGACCCCTTTTTAAACCCCAAAAAAAACAACAACGGGCTTTTAAAACATGTTTTGGGGAAAGGGAAAAAAAAAAAAAAGGGGCCCAAACGTGTACTTACGGGTTTTTTTTTTTTCGACATGTCTTCTAGCGGTTTGAGGGGGATTTTTTTTTCGGGGGTGGTTTTGTTTCCGTGTTGCATTTCCAAAAGGATGGGAAGGCCCTCGCTGCCACCAAAACCCATAAAAAACTATGGTACTTTTAGGGATAGTGGCTGACAAAGGGGGGGCAAAAAAACACGTAAAAGGGGTGAACACACGCTAAAAGGCCCCGGGTCCCCACTTGTTTTAAAGGGGGGGAGGTTTTTTTTAAAAGCGCTGCGGGGAAGGTTACGGTCAAACTGCCTGGAAAGAGGGGGCCCGGGGGCTTAAAACCCTTTCCCCGGGGCTGGTTGCCCCTTTACACGAACTCCCTGAGGGGCCCCCAAGGTATTTCTCGGTTTTAAAATAGTGGGCCCTTCCCAACTGGAGTTTCGGCCGGGGGCCCCCCCGCCGGGAAAGGGATGGGGGGGGGGGGGGAAGGGGGAGGGGAGGTCAATGGCTCCATCC
>NW_023644009.1:2500-5000 GCF_015228065.2 Penaeus monodon | reverse complement strand
TCCGCATTGGGATGACTACATGAATATTTTCTGGGAATCGGAGAAGCCAAAGGTCGCGAAGCAAGTCCAGCGGTCTCGCTGTTCCGTCGGCTGCTGGAGGGAGTCTTTGCCAGAGCCTTCATCTCGAGCAAGGTGGTCAGAAGGTCTCTGGCCGCCGAGGGGCTGCTTGCCGAGCTGGGGAGCTGTGGCACGCGTGATGCTGCTGATGGAGTGAAGCGCAGCAGGAGGAAAGTTTTGAGGTCGTCGTAATTGATGGTAGTGTCGCCCTTGGATATCACCACTCTGACATGCGGGGAAAAAGTTCATCTGGAAGGCCGCGAGGATGTGATTGGCTTGGGTAGTGGGGTCAGTTACACTCTTCAGGCAGAATGCACTTCAGCTCCCAGGGACCAGGTGGGAGCGTCGATCGATGAGATGGGAGCTTGACTTGCGCTGCCGCGGCTGGAGGATTGGTAGTTGATGTGCTGTCATCGGACGGCATGTTGAAGGGCGGAGGGGCTGCAGGAGGGCGGATGCCAATGTAGCCGTTGGCTAACTTCAGAGTTTCCTCAGAGCTGAGAAGGATGAGTAAAACAAGTAGTGGACAATTCTGCAAGTCTTTATTTGACAAAAGGTAGGTATATATATACACAGACCAAGGAATAATCAATCACAAGCGGCTACCCCTCGTGGGATCAAGGGGCGTGGCTCGCCTGGCGAATGACGAACAGCCGTCTGCTCACATGACCATAGCGTGTGGCTCGCCTGGCAAATGGCGAGCGGTCACCCACTCGCGTGATCATCGCTTGTTTACTGAGGGGCAAGATCGAGAGAATACAAGGTCAACTCACGCGCATGTTGTGACGTCATCAGAAGTGGAGCCCACACAGAAAATGGTGAAACCGTAAGTGAAAATGTTAGGTAAAAGAGAAACCGTACAGGCACCACAGTGTTTCTGGGAGACTTACCTATTTCATGTTCTGCAACTGTTAAAAAGGTGGTTCCATTTTGGAAATTACCCCTGTGGTTTATTTTTATATATATATTAAGAAATCAGATTCCGTAAAGTATGTGCCTAGGCAATTTAAAGGTTAATCTTTGTGTAGAGGGCAAACAAGCATCTAAGTTTATGAATCCATTTGCCAACAAAAAAATTATCTCAATGTTTATGAAGAAATGATTTCCAAACTTAAAGTATATGGCATGATTATCGACATGAGGATTACCTGCTGAAGAATAACATGCCATATGCTTAAAGTGCACAGGGGATGGATGTTGATGTGCAATGCCCATTTGCCTAATACAACAAAAAAGTGTTCAAGTCCATCTTGATTAAGTCTGTAAGTCATGATATATTTATATAATATCGCTGACTTACCATTGCAAATAAGCTGCTTAAAGAAGTACATGATAGAATGATGCCCTTTTGAAATGGATAGAGGCTACCCTTTTCACCAACCCGCATGTTTTGGCTGTAGTTGAGAGAATTTGATTTTGGTATTCCATATAAATGCCATATGCAGCTTTTGCTTTTTTTTTTTTTTTTTTTTTTTTTTTTGGCGTTCTAGAATTGAATAGGTCAAACCAAGAATCAACTAATGAAATAAAATTGCTTGTGTCCTTACAATCTTTGCTCTTCAGAAGATTTTGTGTGACCAAATACTTGCAAAGATTTTGCAATTGTGTTTGACATCAGCTGAGCAGCCAATTTGACATTCATTCTGCTGACTCCTTTAACATCCAAGTGCTTGTATGATATTTTATGGGCTGTCTTTAGATCTGAATTCACTTCTCATCACAAGCTCTCGAACACTGCCGCTAGTGATGTTCTGAAGGGACTGTTGAGAGTGAAACTGTGGTCGATAAAGTTGTTTCTTATGAGCTTTAGTAAATGAGGAGCATCAGCAAAAAATAAATTTGTCTATCTGGATGAGCTGGATTTTGGAAGCTAGTATTATTCATATCAATGCCTAGATTGTTCCACAGTTTAAATTGGTGGGGCCAAGATCATTAACCATTACTACTATTATCATTATCGTTGTTCTGGACCCGGACACTGCACAATGAGACGGCATAATTATTTTAGCAACCCATAAAATATTATAAGGAAAACGGAGACCAGTTCTCGACTCCAGTCACACCTAGACTGAGACCGGAATTTCAACGAACCCTCGGACAGGTACTTTCTTGTGACGTCACTGCGCAAAAGACCTAAATACTGGTTAGCTGATGAGTAGACCTTGTATTCTCTCGATCTGACTGAGGGGTCGAGCAACTAGCGACCAGGCGGTTACAATATCACACGACCACACTAAAAGGAGTGTGCAACTAGATCTATCTAGCTCCATAGAAATTACCTATCTACTCGTACCTGAGTAATGATGGCGATGTTTATATAAATATGTTTATGTATAGTATGTATATATTTCATATATATATATATATATATATATTATATATATATATATATATATATATATAATATATATATATATATATATATATATACATATATATATAT
>NW_023644008.1:0-8887 GCF_015228065.2 Penaeus monodon | reverse complement strand
AAAATATAAAAAGGACCCAAGGGGCCAGACCAATGACAAGATGGCGCGACGAAATAACGAAATTTTGGGGGGCCCGAAAACTGGAAACAAAACCAAAGACAGACAAATTTGGGAAAAGATTGGGAGAGGCCTACGTCCTGCAGTGGACTGACCCAGGCTGATGATGATGATGATGAGGGATGATGTTTGATGATATATATATATATATATTATATTATATATATATATATAGATAATAAAAAGATAGATAGATAGTGATAGATAGTAGATAGATAGATAGAAGGTAGTAGATAGATTTTTTTTTCTTTTCTTTTCTTTTTTTCAACAGCCTTTCATTCCACTGCAGGACATAGGCCTCTCTCAATTCATTACTGAGAGGTTATGGGGGCAGTGCTCCCCGCGAACTCAGATTGCCGTCGTGACATTTCTTGAGGCTGATGTTTTAACATAAGGGATATATATATAATATATATATATATATAAATATACTATATATATAAAAATTATATATATAATATATGTGTGTTTTTGTGTGTGTGTTTTTTGTGTGTGTGTGTGTGTGTGTGTGTGTGTGTGTGGCGTATGTCTAAGAGAGAGAGAGAGGAGGAAGAGAGAGAGAGAGGAGAGAGGGAGAGAGAGAGAGAGAGAGAGAGAGAGAGAGAGGGGAGAGAGGTTTGTGTATTTACACACACTCACACCCCACACACACACACAAACCACCCCACACCACCACACACACACACGCACACACACCCCCACACACACACACAACACACACACCACACACACACAAAAAATATATTATATTATATATATTTTTTATATATATTAATTTATTTTTATATATTTATTATATAATATATCTATTATATATCTTACTTTACCACACTAAACCGGCAGAACCTGTTTTTTTTGCCAACAAAAAAAGCACCACCAACACCCACCCCACACACACCACACACGCACACACACACCCCACACACACACACACACCACACCACACCCCACACACACAACCCACCACACACACACACACCCACCACACAATATTATTTAAAGAACCCGGATGATGGGCCCGACAAGAGTATGGTACATGGCGAGCTTAGGGTGTAAGGTAGACAACCAAGAAGTTTGATTAACACTGATTTTAAAGCAATGATAATGATAAATGCACAAGATAGGAATATGTGAAATACGTATGTGACCAAACATGTAAGTCATATAAATATGTAGAATATAGTAATATGTTATAGCAATAGATTGGTTACATGATACTATATACACAAAGATATATGTTTTATTTATGCCACATGTATATGTAAGAAAGGTGGTTTTCTTTTTTAATTTCACGGGTAAACTTAATGTTGTGTGTGTGTGTGTGTGTGTGTGTGTGTTGTGTGTGTGTGTGGTGTGCGGTGTGTGTGTGTTTTGTGTATCTATAAATGATAGATAGAAATACACACATGTATATGAATACGCCATATGTGTATATATACATATATATTATATTATATATATTTATATAATATATATATATATATATATATATATATTATATATATAAGGTATATGTATATATACTGGTATATGTGGTATATGTATGTACACACACAAAATCACACACACCCCAACACAACACACACACAAAACACACATACACATACACATACACATACACATACAATACACATACACATACACACACACACAAAACACACACCACACACACACACACACACATTATATATATGATAAAATATATATATTTATATATATATATATATACTATAATATATATATTGTTGTGTGTGTGTGTGGTGTGTGTGTGTGTGTGTGTTTTTATATATATATATATATATAATATATTATATATATTTATATATATATATATATATATATATTTACATATGTGTGTGTGCGTGTGAATATGCACACGCACGCATGCGCGCACATACACACGCGCGCACACACACACACACACACACACACACACACACAACACACACCCACCACACCCCCCCCCCCCCCCGTTTACCTGTGAAATAAAAAAGAAAACCCCCTTTTCCTTTCTTGGTGCACTTATCACCAAAGAAAAGGGTCGCCTGTGCACTACTGTTTAGAGAAACCCATTTTACTGGTTTGGGAATGCATTATTCAACTACGCACAAGTTTAATAGCATACCCACCTTAATCAACAGAGCCTAATAACATCCGCTCCACCTTGTCCCTTTTTGATTTGGAAAAGAAGTTCTTCTAAATTATTTAAAAAACAAATGGATACCCATGTAGTATGTTCAGAAAGTCCTGAAATTATATTTGAATAATAAGTTTTGCCAGGCTTTAAAACTTTCGTCTGTTCCTAAGAAAACAAATACATCAAATTCCCATATCTCGGACGATTAGTTATTGCGTTCGGAAACAATTACGTGATTTAAACTAAAATATTCATTCCCTCAGGTAAATTCAGTATAGTTCTAAACGAAAAATTACTCTGGGCACTTTTCTAAAGAAGAGAGAGCCCTTTTGCTGCAGATTTATGTTCAAATATTGTATAGCTGAATACTAGGTATATTGGATCAATGGCACGTTGGTTCAAGAAACAAAATTTTTAAAACATATGAGGAAGTCCATAATAACAGGCCTACCTCTGAGCAAACCGGCGTTCTATGCTATCCCCAAACATTCACTCATGGAAACTACCCCTACATCACAAACGTTTTTAAAATTTTCCACATCTTCCAACGGATTCGTCCTCGCAATTTCTAAACTTTGTTTTTTTCTTAAGATGAAGCCACACAGCTATTTACTTTGAAAGTCCGCGATCGTAATTACGTTTAGTTCTTTTTGGTGTGTTTTACTTGTCTTTTCTACATACTTCCTTTTTTCGTTTTTCTCTTTTTTTCACTTATTTATTTCCCAATTTTGAAAATGTTTTTCCGTCTTCTCTGGCTCTAATGTATTATTTGTTTGTTCTTTGTAGCATTGAAAATTGCCAGCGGGCCCTCGCCCAGTTGACTTCATTATGTCTGTTGAGTTGGGGCTCAACCGAGAAAATAGATTTTATTTGGGAAAAGATTCGTCTGCAGTGAACAGATGTAAGGTTCCAGGCCTACGGCACGCTGCCACCACCCGATTAGTTGGTTCGGGAACCGTGTGTGTTGTGTATGGGGGTGTGAATTTTGTATGAAAGAAGGGTGGAAGGAAAGTACAGGATATATGTGCTAAATGTTGGATGTGTAAGGTTTTTAAATGTGAAAAGGAGATAGCGTAGGCTGAGCGTCTGCGTGGGCCGTGTTTGGAAGAAAAACATAAAATTCTTCCTCTTCCCTTCAGTTTGAGCATCAACCTGCTGGAAGTGGGAACACAGGTATAGCAAAGTTTTTGGTCTGTTCTAGAGTATCAGCTTAATATACCCGAGGCGGGTGAAGCACCAGCCTCGTGCGGGTGCACGGGCAAGTGCGCCCGCCTCGTTGGTGGAAGCGGAGCCGGGACGTCTCATCCAAGTCAATGGCAGCACGCAGAGTTCCCCACGTCCTTTGTTACGTGGTAGGGGAGGCGGCACGTGGGCATGGTAAAGACCCGGCCTCAATCCCCTCGCGCCCGAGGACCCCGTCAGTCAGGGGAGATCGACCTTAGAGTCGGCCCAGTTTCGCAGCCGTACACTACAAAGATGAAGACTAAATAAAGATTTCATCACAGCCTTGATTGTCACTTTCAAGTTATGCTTCCCTCGAGCAAGTTTTCTGCTGAAATTCTCACGTCGTTTCACACACACACACACCACACACACACCACCACACACACACACCCCACACACACACACACACAACACACACACACACACACACACAAAAATACACACACACTATCCCATATACATAAGCCTATTTTTGTAAGCCATTTTCTCAGTAAAACCACGTGGCTGTTTACCAGGGCTCCAAGTCCAAAATAAAAAACCATCGACTCAGCGAGGGCGTAGATGACGTTTTATATCTGACCTCGCCTGACCTGTTTACCACGTGGCTTTAAGCCCAAAAATAAGAACCATCGACTAAGGTCGGGCCACCTTCGTGACCCCGCGCTCACTGCTTTACCCTTTGGGACATCGTCTCGTGTCCTTGCCTTACTGTGCTGTATCTTCATCAATAAAGAGTCAAGCCATCATAGAACTATAACTACCCCTCTGCAAGCCACTGTACCAGAGTCTTAAAGACTCTTACACACACACACATATCTATACCATTGTAGTTATGTATAAAACATATTGTATTTTGTTGTAAACAACGGTAAGTCAAATCATCCCTTATTTGAGGAGCATAAACAAGGGTGTCCAGTAGTCCAGATAAAGCCGACGTGGTGTCGTAAGTCTGGATTCCGTGTCTTAAAAGGGGCAGCCGCGATGTTACTCTCAGGTCAAGTCAGGGAAGCTTCTCAGTGATTGCGGGAGCCGAATCGCCAAAAGTATGAGCCTCCCCTCTATCTTTGTGCGCAAAAAAGAAAAAGTTGGGAAAGAAGAGTAGGCAACTCGTGGTATACTGCCTATGGAACCTCTTTCGAGGTGCAGACTCCCGGGGAAGCTTTCCACTTTAGAGGAGAGGTTCCTGATACCGGGGAAAACCTTTGTTGGGCTTTGTTTCCCACCTTCCTTTTAGACGGAGTAGTTAACTATGCTATTTAGGGTAAAAGGGGGCCTCTTTGCCCTGTACCCAGCTAACGGTTTTTGGCCTGTCTACCCGTCCTTGAGCGGGCCCCTTTGGAGGGCTAGGGGAAGTACGCCGTCCACGTCCCTTTGGATTCCACAAACTGGTCACCTAGGGGGTAAAACCCCCATTGGCTGTCTCCTTCCCCACCCTGGGCGTTCAACAGCACCCCCCTTTGGATCAGGGTGGAGGGTGGGTAAAAACGGCATTGGCAAATCACCCCCCACCCGTACATTGTTACAACTGGAAAGCCCCCTACTTGGCCAGTCACTGAAGATAAATACGGCTTTTTATGGCAACTTTAAAACCAAAAAAAAAAGTGCAGGTTTGGGACCCCTGTGAGACTTGCTGTAAGATGGACACGACATCAGCCAAAAACATATCTGTCCATGAGATTGTCCAGCAGATTGATTTTCATGTTTGGCAAATTAAGGAGAGCTCTGAGTGGGCCCGAAAGGGCCCCATCCCGGAGACTAACTGGATCCGTAGGCTTTTCCCCCACAGTTTAAGGGTTCCCTCTAAACCTGTTGGCTTCGACAATGCCTACCAACTGGTAAGGCTTTGGAGATGCAGAGAAAAACCCGGGTTGTCAATCCGGGGCTGATTATCATGCCCAAAGACCAAGCAAGAAGCTTAATGAGGGGGGAAAGTGTGCCTCTCTCCACTCAGTGCCAAAGATAGGAGGTCCAAAAATGGTGCTATTTTGGCCTTCCTCACTATCATATATGTGGATGTGATCCCCATCACACCCACAGGTCGTGGACGCTTCCCGAATTTCGAAAGGGAAGATCCCAACTAGGCAAATCCTGGTGACCTTTAAAGGAGCCCCAATCACTACCCTTAAAATTTGGGGAACTGAAGCTCCTACAGCCTTTAAAAACATATGTACCTGGGGCCACTTCGTGGCTTGAAGTGCCAAAGATACGGTCCCCAAACCAGGCAAGCTGCAAAGCCAAGCCTAAATGCAGTGTTGTAGCAAGGCACTCACAAGAGTCAGAGCACCAAAGGCTCTCCACCCCCCAGTGGACCCACGGTTACCCTTGTGGGTGTGGGATGTCCACAGAAAGTCTATCAGATGTGGATAGATAAACTCAGTAAATCCTTTGGTGATATATTGACAGGAGAGACTAGATACCGAGGGTCTACTCTGAAGTACATTCGTCTCGTACCGTGGTGACAGTGCGTCCACTGATACGATACACATATAGCATACACCCCTTTCTCCCCCCCTCCTCACTTTCCCATAACCCTATGAACGGGCAGCAATACGTTAAAGAACGTCGTCTGGCGCCAAAAACTTCTGGGTTGACGACGTCTATGTGGGCAAGGAGAATCTCGGGCCGGGCGACTGGTACGTCTCACACTTGTCCTCCACAGGTGCACAGGGTGGAACAGGCACATCCCGAAGGAACCGGCGATTTCTCCAAAGCACTCGTCCTGAAGGCGTCCGGAAAAGGTAGTCGCGGCTCCGGCCAAGTCCCATGACTACAGCTACTTATCCCATCCCCGGGAACGGGATCTTGTACCCGGACTTCCCGATCCAATCTGCAGTGGCTGTAATGGTCTGGCTGCGAGTCATACAATGCCTTAGCAGCCCGTGTCCTTGCAGCTGCACGGCGATCACAGTCTTCTGCCTTTGTTTGCCTTTTCTGGAGCAAAAGACGAGCTATGGGCTGGAAACCCCAGGAACGAAGAGGGTGGCCGAACAAAATTTGCGCAGGAACGGCCATCTGACGTGTGTATTACGGATTTCCAGCAATCCACGGTCAAAATCTTCATTCAGGATACCAAAGGGGCGATCTTTTTAAATTTTGGTGTTTCACTGCCTTCACTGCAGCTTCTGCATGAACCATTCTCTGTGGATAATGGGGAGAGGATGTATCATGACAAACACCCCATCGACACAGAAAATCGTTAATATCTCGGCTTGAAAACTGAGGTCCTCCATCAATGCGTAGCCGAAGAGGGACACCTAGGTCACGGAAGAATCTCCTGAAGAAACTGATGGTAGCTGCGGCTGTAGTGTCAGTGCCACAGCATGCTAAACAGGCCATCCTGAGACCCGGGTCAACATACACAAGGAAAGATTTTCCCTGCTGCACTGAAAAAGTCTGCTGACATGGACTCGAAGGTTTGGTCGGTGCTTCTTCTGTCAGCATGGGCTCCTGTTGCTGACTTGGCAGAAGTACTTGGTAAGGTTCACATGATCGAATGCATTGTGATATCTGAATTGATACCAGGCCACCATACAGTCTGTCGGGCACGACGTTTATGGCTTCCACGCCATGATGACTGTCATGCAGGCGAGCCAACCCCTTCCTGGCAAAGGGTAGAAGGAACTACAATGCGGGTCCAAAAAGGATTAGCTCTCTCGTGGTACAAATTATTACGTTCCTTCCAATATGGGAGTAGGTCAGGGTCCAAATCATTACAGTTGGCAGGGAAACCATGAGTAACTTTGTCCAGGGGGACTGATTACCGAATCCTCACGAGCTGTGCTCGCATCTTGTCTGTACTGTCCCTGATACTGCACTCAGAGTGGCCATGCGTTGAGTGACAAAATATCTGACATGGTTACACGTGTCATCACTAAGAGCGATATCTTCAGAGGATGGCGAGTCCACGGGAGCACGGGAAAGGGAAATTTGGGATTGACATTTCCCTTTTCCTTTATCCCACATAGCTGTTGAAGACATAACCTGCTATCTTCTCCTTTAGGCGTTGAAGTCGGGGATTATCGATAGCTCTAATGGTATGAGTTAAGTAGGGGCACTAGAGTTAGGGCTTCATCAAGGTAAGTGGGGAAAAACCAAGCACTTCACTAGCCCAATACTGCCACTATTTTCCACTCTTTTTGGGGCTTTCTCGTCTCCCATCGAAAGAACCGGGAACCACACTGCACTAATGCCTTCCCCGGGTTATGTTCTTGTAAACAAAGCATAACCCTACACCATACGCGGGAACATCTGTCTGAATATGGTTTTGAGCGCTGGGCAAAAGGGGCGAGATAGAGGGCTGGTAGGGTTTTTTCTTCACCGGCAATGCTGCCATGGTCGAGTCCTATGAAGGCCGTTTGGGACCATGAGGGACGTAAAATTTTCTGCAGACTCGGGATAGCGGGGGTGAACTCGGCCAGTTGGTTCACCAAGCCTAAATGCCGTGGGTCTTTGGGTTGCGGGTTTTTGGGAAACCTTCTCTTTTTCGCTCCCATTCCATTCCCGAAGGATTACCACAAAATGACCTTTGGGTGCTCGAACACAAATTTGTCGTGTTCATAGTAATGCCTGGCCGGCATCTAAAAATTCGTACTACTGAGGGGTTGCATAGTCCTCATCCCTAAAAGGACTCATCTACCCCCTTTACACACGTGCACTCATGGGGGGCTAGTCACCTCGACGGCAATACTCATCACCTGTGGCCGCGAAGCCAGGGGGTCCAGACAAAAGCGGAAGCGACCATAAGGGGTGATAATTTTTTTTAAATTTTTATCTTGCTCCCTAAATTTTATCTGCCAAAAGCCGTATAAGGCATCCAATTGGAAAGTACCATCCTTTGGGTTGATACGATGTAGAGAAACATGAGGCTTGGTGAGGGAGGGCAGGACGGAGACTTGACGTTTGAGTTTTGAAGTCAACGTTTACCCTGAACCACCTTTAGGCTTAGCTACAGACCAAAGGGGGTGACCCTTTTTACGTTACACCTCGGAGAAAAAACCCTTAGTCACCATGGATCCAACTCGCCCCTGGAAAACGTCCCCCGGAAAGGGGAATACCGGGGTTTGGCACGTCCTTTAAAGATCCTCAGGGGGGGTCCCAATCCCCCTTGAGCTTCTACCCCTCGGAAATTTCCCCTTCGTTATGAGAACCTAAAAATTTTCTGCGGAAAAACTTTTTCGCCTCATGGGGATCTGAAGGGTGGGGGTCGTGGTGTGAAAGGGAACCGTTGTGATAAAGGGGGGGTGGGCGGGTGGCATGTGGCTTCCGGGGGTTGGAAAGAGGGTGAGCAGCAAAATTTTTAAAATTTGTACCCACCCCTTGTACCTTTGCGGGCTGATCTTTTTTCAGGTTTTTGTGGGAAAGCGTTTGCTCTGCCCCTCTGTTAGGATCGGTCAGGGGTAGTCCTTGGGTTTTTTTGTAGCTGCTGTGGAGGGCTCCGGGATAGCAGAGGTCTGGAAAAGAGCCAACACA
>NW_023644007.1:7500-8887 GCF_015228065.2 Penaeus monodon | reverse complement strand
TGGATAATTACCGAATGTTCTAATATACTGGCAAAAGAAGCATAGACATTTTGATACAGCTTCAAGTGAATTTATAAAATGACATAGATACGATTCGTAATGGTGAAGATTTATCCCAGACTGAGGCGTGCGTGAAATACATGAAAGAGTCTCGTGCTCTAATTGGCTAACTGGAGTGTATCTCGTTGTTTCATGTTGGAGGCAAACAAAACGAAAAGATCTTTCAACAGGTTCTAATAATGTGCCCGTAAAGGGTTAACATGTTTGAAGTTGTATCAAGTCTTAACAAGCTGCTTGAGTAAAAGGAGTAGTTGCACCCTACAAAGGGCTCTTAACAGGGGACAAAAGAACACGCAACCAAATTGACTACATTGTGTTGAACCAGAAATGGAAAGGTTGTATAAAAAATGCCAAGACAAGACCTGGTGCCGACTGCAACAGTGACCACCAACTACTAACTATCGACTTTCAAATAAGACTCAAAAAAATGGAGCGTCCAACATCACCTCCAAAGCTAGACTACAAAACTCTTGACAATAATTACAGAATTACAGTGTCAAACAAATTTGAATTGCTCAATCAGTGTGAAGATGATAAAACACCAAATGAGTTGTGGGAAGAAGGAAAAGAACTCCTGCTAAGCGCTGCTTAAGAAACTATCGCCAAAAAGAAAAAGACAAATTCCCCCTGAATATCTAAAGAAACTAAGTGAGATTGAAGCAAGAAGCTGCCTAAAATCAAAGGGCATCAATAATCCAGTTGATGAAGTAATTTACAAGAAACAAAATACAAAAATTCAAAGATTGTTGCGACGAGATAAGGAAAAATATTTAAATGAACATTGCCAGAGAATTAAAAACTGCTCTATCAATAGGACAACTAAAGAACTCTACCAAGGAGTACATTACACGAAAATATAAACCTACAATGGACACTATCAAAACTGAAGATGGACTAGTTTATGTGATGGAAAAGAAGTCAAAGATAGATGGAATCAATATTGTTCCAACCTATACAAAAAGAATAAA
The DNA here is from genome assembly GCF_015228065.2 of Penaeus monodon. Classification (NCBI taxonomy): domain Eukaryota; kingdom Metazoa; phylum Arthropoda; class Malacostraca; order Decapoda; family Penaeidae; genus Penaeus; species Penaeus monodon. The sequence continues at coordinate 7,859 of NW_023644007.1, read as the reverse complement.
GATCTAACAACAACATTAATTAGACTCAATGACAGCGAAGATGAACCACCGCCACCGCTAGACGAAGTTATAAAAGCCATAAAAGAATTAAAGAATAACAAGAGCCCGGGAATAGATTAAATAACAGCAGAAATAATCAAGAATGATGTCGACTGTTGAATACCTCTTCTACGAAAATTTAGAATGAAAGAAGATGGCCAGAAGACTGGGTAAAATCAGTCTTTACTCCCATACCTAAAAAAGGTGATGCTCTCCAATTTAACAATAACAGGACAATTGCATTAATAAGTCACAGCAGCAAAATTTTGTTGAAAATTATTGCTGAAAGAATGAAGTTAAAGTTAAGAGAAGAAATTGAA
>NW_023644006.1:0-8888 GCF_015228065.2 Penaeus monodon | reverse complement strand
AATAATTTTAAATTTATTATTATTTATAAATTAATTTTATTTTATAAATTATTTATTTATTTTTTATTTTTATAAATTATATATAATAATATTATAAAAATTTTTAAAAAAGCGGGCCCCGGGGGCCTCACAAAAAACACGAGGGGCGGCCCCCGGGGTGGGGGGGGGTTTTTTGCCCCCCCCCGCGCTTCGCGTGGGGGGCCCGGGTTTTTTTTTGTGTGAAAACATGGAAAACCCAAATTTTTTTTTAAAATTTTTTTTTTTAAAAAAAGTATCATTTTTTTGGGGACCACGGCGGGCTCAGACAATTAAAAAAAACCTTTTTTAAAAAAAAGAAGATTAATATATAAAAAATATTTTATTATTATATTTTTATAATAAATTTTTATAAATATTAAAAAATTTTTATAATTTTTAAATATAAAAATTTTTACCATTTTTAAAATTTATAATATAAAATTTTTTATATTTTAATATTTTTTTAAAAATTAAAATTATAAAAATATTTTAATTATATAATTATATAAAATTTATTATATATAATATATATATATTATTTTTAAAAATTTAAATTTTATATAAATATATTAAATATTTACTTTTACATAAAAAATATTTTTTTAAAAAAACAACCAAAACCCCAACCCCCAACCAAAACACACAAAACCAAACAACACCAACACACACAACACAAACACACCCAAAAAACCCACATATATATTTATATATAATAAAAAAAATAAAAATTTAAAAAATTTAAAATATTTAATATTATATATATAAAATAATAATTTAACACCAAAAACCATATTTTTAAAAAATTTAATATATTATATATATATATATTAAAATTAATTAATTAAAATAATATTATATATATATAATTTTTAAATTTAAAAATTATTAAAAATATAATTATATAAAAATATATATTATTATATAAAAATAAAAAACCCATAAAAATTTAAAAAAAAACACAAACCACACACCACACACGAAACCCCGCCCCCCCACCAAAAACCCCACAAAAAAACACACCAACCCCACACACAAAAACCCACACAAAATATTAAATTATAAATAATTTATTTTTTAAAATAATATTTTTTAATAATATATAATTAATTTTAAAAATTATTTATTAAATTATTAATATATTAAAATTTTTAAATTTTAAAATTATTTTAAAATTTATAATTTTATATATATATTTTAAATATAAAAATATAATTATATATTTTTTTAAATATTAAAAATATAAAAATTTTTAATAATTTAATTTTTTTAATATTAAAAAATAGTAAAGAAAATATAAAGGTTTTTCCCCCCCATATCCAAATTGGCTCCAAAAAAAAAAATTTTTTGGTTTCTGTTGCCCAGGGGGGGGCAGAGCTGTTTTTGGTAAATGGCATTGGGGGGAACAGGAAAAAATAAAAACCCAACCCCTTTTTTTTTTCCCTTAATTTTAAGGAAGATATTGAAAAAGGTTATGGGGAAAAAAAGAAAAATTTTTGTATTTTCCATTTTTTTTTTTTTTTTTTTTCTTTTTTTTCAATTAAAGAATGGGGGCCATTGCTTTTTTTTTTTTGGAAAATGAAAAGGATATGTTTGGTTCATCAAAAAATTTTCTTTATTTCGGGTAGTAAAAAATTTTTTTTTTCCATTTTTTTTTTCCAAAAATGTTTAAAAAAACAAAAGTACTAAAAAAAAAAGAGAAAAAAGAAAACAGAAAAAAAGAAAAAAAAAAAAAAAGAAAAAAAGGGAAAAAGAAAAAAAAAAAAAAAAAAATGGTGACCAGAAAATTTTTTCCCATCCCAACAGAAAAAAAAAAAAAAAAATTGTTTTTAAGGGCCCCCAAAGGATTAAAAAAATATTTTTTTTGGGGTGGAAAGGTTTTTTTGGAACCCCCGGGGGTAAAAAAAAATGTCCCTTTGCCCCCCAATTTTTTTTCCCCACAAAGGGCTCTTTTTAGGGGAATTAAAGTTTTTGCAGATGGAAAATTAGGAAAGGGGGCCCTTTTTTTGAAAAATTATTTCCACTGGAAAAAACTAGGGGGGTTTTGAAAAATTTCCCCCCAAAATCCGTGGGGCCACTAAAAATGGAAAAAAGTGCCTGATCCGGGGGGAAAGGACCAAACTTTTTTTTCCCCCCATTTTTTTTTTTTTAAAAGGATCCTATTTCCGGGGCCCTCCCCCTTATGACCAGCCTAAGGGTCGGTTTTTTAAAAGGGAAAAATTGAATATGAAAAAAATTAAAAAAAAAAAATTTTTTTACATGAAAAAAAAAAAAAAATGCTGCATATATTTTTTTGTAAACTTTTTGAGAAGGAGGGAAAACGGGGGGGGGGTTTTACCAAAGGAAAAAAACAGCCCTTTTTTATCATCCGGGTTTTAACAAAAAAAAATTTCAAATGCCCCAAAAAATTTTTATAGCCCCTTTTAAATTGCAAAAAAAGAAAAAAAACACTCTTAAATGCAGAAAAGAAAAAAAAATTGGGGAAAAAAAAAAAAAGGGAGGCAAAAAAAGGGGTCGAACACCAAAAACGGGGAAAATTTTTGTGGGCCAGGCCCCTGCCAAGAAAACTCCCATTGGGAAAGGGTTTTTTTTGGGCCACTCAACGTAAACCCCTAATGCCTGGGGATTTTTTTTTTGGGCCCCATTTTTGGGGGGGAGCAGGCACCCCCATAATCCCCCAAAAAAAAAAAAATTTTTTTTTTTCACCCATAAATTTTTTTGGCTTGTAAAATTTTTTAAAAAACTTTTGAAAAAAAAATTGCAAAAAAAAAAAAAAAAAAAAATCCAGAAAATTTTCGAAAAAAACTGAAAAAAAAAAAAAATTTTTTCTTAACCCAAAAACTGTTTCCCCTTTAATTTAAAGTATTAATTTTTAAGTGGGGGAAAAAATAAAATTTTTGAAAAAAATTTTTTGTAAAAAAAAAAGGGTGGATGTTAAAAGGGGGCTGGGTTCCCCTTTGGAAAAAAAATTTGGTGGCTTGGGCAGGGGAAAAAAAACAAGGGGGCCCCCCGCCCCGGTTTTTGGGAATTTTTTTTTAGCTGAAAAGGCGTAAATAAATTGGGAAAATAAATTGCGATTTGGGCAAAAAAAACTTGGGTTTTTTAAAAGGAATTTTTTGGGGAAGAGATCCCTTGCAAAAAATCCCTTTTTGTAATGCCAAAAATGTTAAAACCACGGGGCCATGGGGGAATGGAAGGGCAAACTGGCCTCCAGGGGAGGGTATTTTCCCATTTTAAGGATTCCCTATTTTCCTTCCCCCAAACCAGACCGGGAAATGCAAGTTGTATTAAAAGAAAATTTTTTTTTTAAAAAATTAGGGAACAAAAAAAAATACAAAAAAAAAAAATTTTCCTTTTTTATTTTTATTATTTATCGCACTGGAGTTTTTTTTTATAAAACACCTTAAAGAAATTCATAGGGGAAGTTTTTTATTGCAAGGGAAAAAACCCCAAAAAAATTCTAAATTTTCCCCATCTGGGGGGGGGAATAAAGAAAAAAATAAAAAATAACAAATATAGACAGTGGAAAATAAACCCTTTATGCAGAAAAAGAGTAACAAAAATTGCAAAGGGGAAAAAAGAAAAGTCCTGGGGAAATACAAAAATGTCCTGTGTTTGCCACTTTTGGGCCCTATAAGCTGCAACCCGTGACCAGTGGCCACTTCAAATTACGTCCTTAATGCATAAACTTTGGGGAAATTGGGCAAAAGCAAAAAAGCCCAAAAACCATTTAAATCCAAGGGGTTTTTATGCTTGAAAATTTTTTTAAAAAATTCTTGGCTTTTAATAGGAAATAAAAAACCCCCATTTAAACCCAAGTGCCAATGGGCAAGGGCCCAAATAATATGAAAAAACTTTTGCCAATTTGGCCCAAAAAAATTTGAAAGGTTTTAACTCTATTAATTGTTTTTTAAAATTTACAAATAGTGGCTACCAACTTGTCGAAGTCCCCCAACCTTGAGAAATTTGAAATACTTTGCTAAAACCCTTGTGGGCCTTTGGGTTTTAACCAACTTTTTTTTTTCCCGGCCTTGATTTATGAAAATTTTTACTTTATTTTATCTTTTTTTTTTGCTGTTTGATAAATTTTTTTTTAAAATAACATTACAGTAATTAAATAAATTTTCCTATAATAAAAAATTTTAAAAAACCATCAAATAAAAATTTAAGATTAGTAAAAAAAATTTTTTTTTTTTCCCTGCCAATTTCCAAGGAAAAAAGGTGAAAAAATCGGGAAAAAAAAGTTCAAAAAAGGTTTTAACTAATTTGGGGACCCCCAACCCTTTGGGGGCTTAAAGCACTAAACAAGAAGCCATCTATTGTTGCTGGGGGGAAAAAATTTAATAATAATAAATAAATAATAATAATAAAATACAATAATAATAAAAAAAATATAATAATAATGAAGCCAACAGCATTTTTTTTCCCCTGGCAAGCAACGCATTTTAAGTGGAATTTTGGGGATTTAAATGTCAAAATTTTAAAAAGTTTTTGCATTTAGGTGCAAATTCTCCCAGGTTTTGTAAAAAAACATAAACCCTTTTTTTTTAAACTTTTTTTTCATGAAAAAAACCAAAGGGAAAATAATGAAAGGGAAAAAAAAAATTGTAAAATACTTTTTCTTTTTTAACTTTGAAAAACCAGGCCCCTGGGGTTTTTCTGTTTAACTGTTTTTTTTCCTTTTTTCAATTTTTTTTTTGAAAAAATTTTTTTGAAAAAAAAAACAGATGGCCTCAAATGCCTCACCCCCTTTGTGGACTGGCCTGAATTTTCCCCCCAAATTCCCTTGGAAATTTTGGGGGGGCATTTTTTTTTTTTTTCAAAATGCTATTTAACTAATTTGATTTTCCATGAAATATTTAAAATTTTTTTTTAAAAAAAATAACCCAATTTAACAAAGGGGAAAAAAAATAATTTTAAAAAAAAAAATAAAAAAAAATAAATCTGAAAATCAAAAAAGAAAAAAAGGGTTTTAAAGGGGGGTGGGGGGATTTTAATTTTAAAAAAAACTTTGGTTGGGGACTAAAAGCCATAAAATGTGGGGAAAAAAAATAAAAAAAAAAAATTAATTTGGAAAAAAAAAATTAAAAATTTGGAGGTTTAAATGTTTTTTTTTTTAATTTCGGGGGAAAACCATCCTCTAGGAAAAAAAAAAACCAGTTTTTTTGGAATTTTTTGATCCCGGGTTTTCATGGACCCTTGATTTAAAAAAATTTTCTTTTCGAAAAAAAAAAAGGAAAACTGCCAAAATTTGTAAAAATAAAAAGGATTCCCCCATTAAATTTTTTGGGGGAAAAATTTTCCCTTTTTGTCTGAAAAAAAAAAAAAAAAAAAACCAAAAAAATAAGAAATGTTTTTTCTAAAAAGCAAGGGTTGTGTATGTATATATGTTGTTGTTGTGGGGATAAAAGGTTTTGTTTTTGAATTGTTTTGGTACTTTTGCCATGGAGGGTGTTGTGGTTGCCATCTTTTTAAAAAAACAAGTATATCTCTGTTTTAACTTAAAAAACATTTTGGTCCAAAAATTTAAAACCAAAAACCTTTCCCTTTTTTTGGGATATTTTTTTGCATGTACAGAGGGATTTTGGATCAAGAAGCAAAAAAAGGAAATTACAGTTTTTAAAATAACAAAAAAAAAAACAATTTTTTTTTTTTTATTGTTGCCTATTTATGAGAAATAATTTTCAGCGGGTGGAAAAGGGAAAAGGATTTTTTTACTGATATTTTCTTTTTAAAAAACATATTTTCTGGAAGGGGGAAAAATAAAAAATTAAAAAGATAGAGGGTCAAGAAAAAAAAAAAAAACTTTTTTCATTACTAATCCAAAAAAGGGGGGGGGGGGACCAGTTCAGTTAAAGGAAAAGTGGCCATTTTTTTTTTTTACTTATGAGGAAAAAAAAAGGCAAAAACCCCTAAAAAAAACCAATGTTAACTCAGAAGTACAAGTGTAATAAATATTGTGGGTAAAAAAAATTTAAAACTTTACTGGGTTGGGAAAAAAAAAAATTTCTTTTTTTGGCATGCCGGGGGGCCACTTTTTTGTATAAAACCCTGGGAAAAAATGTATCGGGTTTTTTTAACAATTTTAATTTTTTAATTTTTCCAAAAAAAAAAACAAAAAAAAACCATTTTAAAACCCAATTTTTTGGGGGGTCTCCCAAGAAGAAAGAAAAAAAATACATATAAAAGAAATTTTTTTTTTTATTTTTTTATATAATAATTTTTTTTTTTATAAAGCAGGAAAACAAATTTTCTTGGCTATTTTTTAATTTTTTGAAAATTTTTTTTTAAAACTTTTTTTTTTAATTTTAAAATAAAACAATTTTTGTTTTGGAATTTAAACTAGAATACGGGGGAACTTTCTTTTATTTTTAAATTTAATTTCAGAGGTGTAAACCATACCAAGGAAAAGGAAAGGCAATTTTTTTTTTGGTGTTAAAAAAACACAAAAGTTTTAAATTTTTTTTCCAAAAGGAATTTCCCTACAAATCAAGAACAAAAGTATCCCCCCGGGGAAAAAAATTTTGTCCTTTTAGTTTGGAGATTAGGGGGAAAAAAAAAAATAATTTTTTTTTCATTAGAAAAAATTAAAACCTCAAAAATACATAAAAAACAAGCTAATAAAAAAATGCCAAATAGAACCCCTTTTAAAAATTTTTTGTTTTAAAAATTAGTAAAACCCCCAAAAAAAAAATAAAAATAAAAAATAAATAATAATAAAAAATAATAAAAAAATTAATTTTAAAAAAAAAAAGGGGGAAAAAAAAATCCCCCCTTAAAAATTTTTAACAAAACAAAAAATTTTTTTTTTTCTCTTCTTTTAAATCCCAAAAAATTTTAAGATGATAATGAGCAAAAAATTTGTGACTAAAAAACAAAAAAAAAAAAATTTTTTTAATTTTATTTTAACCGGGAAAAGATGAAAATCATAAAGAATTTTTGACAAGGGGCATTTTTTTCCAAACCGGGGGAATTTTTTTCCCAGACCATTTTTGGGGTTTTTCCGTTGGGGATTAATGAGAGGTCAAAGGGTGGTTTGGGGCCCGATTGTTTGTTTAGTAATTCCTCGATGAAAAAATTCCCCTGATTTAGAGGAAGACTAAAAAAAAAAAAAATCCAAAAAAAAACTTTATTAAAACAAAATTAATTTAAATAAAATGAAAAAAATCTTACAAAACAACAAAAAGCCCAATTTTTAATGAAAAACCCCCAAAAAAAAATTTTCCCCCTTGGCTTTATAAAAAAAGCAATAATTTCCAATTTAAGGGGGAAAACCCCGGGTTTTTCCCACAAAAAAATCGGCATCCCCCCCTTTTTTTTTACAAGGCGAATGGCCAAACAGTAAAAAATCTTTTGCTCTTCTTTCCAGAAATCAATTGAAAAGGGAATTTCAATAATTTTTTTTGGCCATTCCAAATTCTGCACCAAATATAATTTAAAAAAAAGGTATTATTGCTATTATGCTAACTTTGGAAATTATTTCATAATTAAAAATCAACTTTTTACAGGTTTTTGAAAAGGAAATTTTAATTTTTCAAGAACAAATGGGTAAAAAACTTTCTTTGGAAAAATGAAAAATGAAGTTTAAAAACAAAAAAAGACCACATGGAAAATGAAAAAATAGTTTTAATTTTTTCGGGAAAATTTTTCCAAGTTTTTAAAAATTTTTTTATTTTGGGAAAAAAGCAAAAAAAACAACAATGGGGCATTTTTTTTTCCTGGAGAAAAAAAAGATCCCTAAAAAAGGGCCCCAAAAGTCCTTACCAAGGGGGGGTTTATTGTTTTTTTTTTTTTTTTGGTGGGGGGCAAAAACGGCATTCCTGTCAAAAACCCTCAAAAAGGGGGCCTTCATTTGGAAGAATCATAATGAAAGAAGGAAAGTTCAAACAAAGGGCAAAAACAACTTTTTTGCTTCAAATTCTTTGGTAAAGCAATATTTGGCCACGAAGCTGGGCTTTGGGAAATTTAAAGCAACTCATTTTTCCCAAAAAACGGTTCCGGCTCTTTAAATGTGTCCCAAAATACTTTTTTTGGGGGGATGGGGAAAAGTTTGTATTTAAAAACAACCCAGATTTTGGCAAGAAGTTAGATCTATTATTTATGAAAAAGAAAAATTAAAGCATTCCTTTAAAAAAGGGGGGGAGTGTGTATTAAAAATACCATGATTGTTTTTGTAAAAATTTTGACAATCCAGAAAATAATCATTTGGGGCCTGGATAATTTTGCTTGAAATGTTGTAGGGAATTTTTTTTAGAGGAAAAGGAAAAAGGAAAAAGGGGAAGGAAGGGAAGGGAAAAAGGGAAAGTAAAAAAAAAAAAAAAAAAAAAAAAAAAACTATATAAAAATAAAAAAAAATTTCAGTTAAACCTCCTTTTTACAGGAATAATTTTGGGGTTTGAGGGCAAGTGAAGTCAAAAAAAAAAAAAACTGTTTGGAAGGGGAAAAAATTTAAGGGAATAGTTGGCAAAAAAAACCCAAAAAATTTTGTCCCAAATTTTTAGAGAGGTCCCCAAAGGGGGGTCATTTTTTCCCAAACACCCCAAACAATGTTTTTTGGCCACAAAAAAGCGAAAGGGAAAAAATTTGGGTGCGGACACTTATTAAAAAAAAAAAACATCTTTGTGGTTTTTAAAGCCTAAAAAAAAAAAAAAGGGGAAAAATAAGAGGAAAAAAGAAAAAGGAAAAAAAAATTATATTTTGTTTTTTTTCTCGGGTAAATATTTGGTTTTTCATATTCCACAATATCTTTTTTTATTTAAAAATACATTTTTTTTATTTTTAAACTCCCTTTTTTTTTTTTTAAAAAAAAAAAAAAAAAAAAAATTTAAAACAAAAAACTTAAAAATTTTTAAAAAATTTTTTAAAAAATTTTT
>NW_023644005.1:0-8888 GCF_015228065.2 Penaeus monodon | reverse complement strand
CCCTTAGCCCCCTTGGGGTGGGGTTTTTTGGGGGCAGGGACGAGGGGGCCGGCGTAACAATATTTCATAATTTCATTGTCATTGTTATTATTACATCATCATTATTAAATAAGGGACAATGATGATGGTGATAATTATGATGATGATAATAATGTAACGATGATGATGGTGTGATGAGTATAATGCTGATGATTATTATAATGATAAAAACCCACACAGGCCACAAAAACGGACATCATTATCAAAGCCATAAATGACTAGGACTTTTCAATTTTGACCATCATCAACTGAATACATGTCCGCCCTTAGCCACAAAAATGTGCATGTCATATTTTCTAACACTGTAGCTAGTACATAATACAATATCACTGACGTAAATTTAATATTTAAAGTCTGAGTTTACTATAGTGGCCTGTAGAATCAGGCACAATGCACAAGGAATATCTGCAGTTGTGAGATTACTGTATGATCGGCATAAACTGAGCCATTTCTTCCTGGCACTGTAGTAATATACTGTTAAATGCAAAAGGGGAAGATGTATGTTCTATGCTACCCCATGTTATACACGGGGGTATAAACTGGCCTAGCCTTAGTACCCCCCGGGTTTATATTCTGAGCGGGGGTATAGTCTGAGCCGGCGTAGTGTTTTGTAGTATAGTTCGAGGTATTCCAATATAGTCAGTCTGGGTTAGAGTAGGCTAGTATAGTCAGCCCAGGTAGTGAAGGCCAATAGTCAGCAGCCAATATGCCAGGATAGTGCAGGCCCCAATACAGTTAACCTACGAGGGTAAAGGGCCCAGTATAGTCAGTCCGAGGGAGTGAGCCCCAAAAAACCCCAGACCATAGGCAAGTTTCTTACACCTAAAAATAATGGAGGCAGAAATTGCTTTTAAAAAAAAAGGAAATAACACTGCAAAATCACTCTAAAAAAGTTCTCCGTGATTTTGTTCTGGCGCATTTTTTTCCAAACAGAAATAAATAGAAAAAAATAACGTTCAATGTATGTGTTTGTGTAGAGCTGGGAGCTAAAGGTTGATCATATAACAGCGGCCACCGCCCCTGCCTTTCTTTGAGTTCAGAGCAAGGGAATGGGTGAAAGGACGAAATTTCCAAATGGCAAATACTCAATCTAATGGTTAACTAGCTAATACGAGAGAAAGAAAGGGTCAATCAAGTCAGGGAGTCTTCTGTAAAAAAAATTATAATATAATATATATTATTATATATATTTTATTATATATATAATCTATTATATATATATATATAAAAGAGTGAGAGAGAGAGGAGAGAGAGAGAGAGAGAGAGGAGAGAGAGAGAGAGAGAGAGAGAGAGGGGAGAGAGAGAGAGAGAGGAGAGAGAGTGAGAGAGAAAAGAGGGAGAGAGAGAGCGAGAGAGAGAACAAGATAGATCCCTAGATAAAATTAGATAGATAAAAGATAGTACATGATAGAATACATAAAAATAGATATAGATATAAAGAAAAAAGGTGGAATGAAAATATGTGTGTGTGCCCTGCGTGTGGGCGTGTATGTACAACCCGTACCTAAACTTTGTATGTACTGAATAACAGGTGCAGGAATTTTATCAGAATTTTTGAAAGGTGGGGGACTACACGTAAACCCCTAGTGAAACACACGCAGACATGTTAACAGACAATATGGGTTGATATTGGGCGACATTTTTGATTGGCCGTAGTAATCGACACTAACCGGCGCGGCGGGCGAGACCGGCTGTGAGTGTGGAGTAGGCTCGCAGCTCTTACCCCTATCTGATGTTTAAAAAGTTAGCAAGTTAAAGAAAAGATCCGAGAGGAAGGAAGGGGGGATAGGGGCAGGCGCGAAGCTCGACTGACGTTTGCCTTGCCTCTCGGGACCGAGAGCTGGGCGGCTACAATTTTGTCCATTGCTTCCGAGGAAAATGAAGTGCGTAAAACTGAGGTGTGAACTCATTGTGTGTGTGTGTGGTGTGTGTGTGTTTTGTGTGTGTGTGTGTGTGTGTGTGTGTGTGTGTGTGTGTGTGTGTGTGTGTGTGTGGTGTGTGTGGTGTGTGGTGTGTGTGTGATATAATATAAATAATATAATACATATATATATATATATACATATATATATATATATAATAAATTATATTTTATATAGAGAGAGAGAGAGAGAGAGAGGGGAGAGAAGGAGAAACGGAGAGAGAAAGAGCGGGAGAGAGAGAGAGAGAGAGAGAGAGAGACCAAAAGAGAGAGAGAGAGAGAAGAGAGAGTGTGTGTGTGTGTTTTGTGTTGTGTGTGTTGGTGTGTGTGTTGTGTGTGTTTGTGTGTTGCGCGTGTTTGTGTTGTGTGTGTGTGATAATATAAAAAAAAAAAAATTTTTTAATATATATAAAATTATATATACTATATATATATAATATTATATATTTTAAATTAATAATATATTATAGAGAAGAAAGAGCGAGAGAGAGAAAGGCGGGAGAAAAGGGAAAAGGAAAGAGAAAGAGAGAAGAGAGAGAAATTTGAGAGAGCGGGAGAAGGAGAGAGAGAAGAAGAGGAGAGAAAAGAGAGAGAGAGAGGAGAGGAGAGGAGAGAGAGAGAGAGAGAGAGAGATACACATGTATGTGCATATATATATATTATATATATATATATTTATTATATATTATATATATTATATTCTATGTGTGTGTGTGTGTTGTGGTGTGGTGTGTGGGTGTGTGTGTGTTTGTGTATGTAACATCCCTATCCACCACACAACACACCACCCCCCAAAACCCCATATATTATTATTATTTATTATCATATTTTTTATTCCTTTCCAGTTATATCCTACATGTGTATTCCCCTTCTTCCTTCTCCCCAATCTCTCTCTCTCTCCTTCTCTTTTTCTCTTCTCTCTTCTCTCCCCCTCTCTCTCTCTCTCTCCCTTTTCTCTCTCCTCTCTCTTCTCTCTCTTTTCTCTTCTCTTCTCTCTCTCTCTCTCTCTCACTCTTTCTCTTCTCTCTTCTCTCTCTATATATATTTTTATTTTTTGTATATGTTTTATATTTTATACTATATTAATAATATAATATTTATAAAATTATAATTTTTTTTTTTAATAATAATTAAAAAAAAAAAAAAAAAAAAAAAAAAAAAAAAAAAAAAAAAAAAAAAAAAAAAAAAAAAAAAAAAAAAAAAAAAAAAAAAAAACCCCCCCCCACCCCACACGCACGCACACACACACACAAACACACCCCCCCACACACACACACACAAACACACACACAACACAACACACACTTTCTCTTCCTTTCTCTCTCTTCTCTCTCTCTCTCCCCTTCTCTCTCTCCCCTCTTTCTTCCCCGTTTTCTCTCCCCTTCTCTTCTCTTCTTCTCTCTCTTCCTTATTATATATTATATATTATATTATATAATGTATATATTATATATTTTTAAAATTTAATTTTATTTATCACACACACACACACACACACACACACACCACCCCACCCCAAAACCACACAACACACACCAAAACACCACACACACCACACACACCCACCACACACACACACACACACACACAATGATGTTCACACCTCAGTTTTACGCACTTCTTTTTCCTCGGAAGCAATGGACAAAAATTGTAGCCGTCAGCTCTCGGTCGCCGAGAGGAAAGGCAAACGTCAGTCGAGCTTCGCGCCTGCCCCTATCCCACCTTCCTTCCCTCTCGGATCTTCTTTTAACTTGCTAACTTATTAACATCAGATAGGGTAAGAGCTCGGGGCCTACTCCACACTCACAGCCGGTCCTCGCCCCCCGCGCCGGGTTAGTGTCGATTACTACGGCCAATCAACAATGTGGGCCCAAATATCCAAACCATATTTGTTTTTTAACATGTCTGCGTGTGTTTCACTAGGGACGTTATTTCCCACCACCTTTCAAAAATTCTGATTACAATCCTGCACCGTTATTCATACATACAAAGTTTAGGTACTGTTGTACATACACGCCCACACGCATGAAACACACACATACTTTCATTCCACCTTTTTTCTTTATTATATATATTTATATTATATCTATCTTTGTATCTATCTATCTATCTATCTATATCTATCTAGTATCTATCTATGTATCTTTTCTCTCTCTCTCTTCCCTCTCTCTCTCTCTCTCTCTCTCTCTCTCTCTCTCTCTCTCTCTCTCTCTCTCTCTCTCTCTCTCTCTCTCTCTCTCTCTCTCTCTCTCTCTCTCTCTTCATTTTTTATATATATATAATATATATATTATATATATAAAATATATTATATATATATATATATAAAATATATATAAATTTTTTTTACAGAAGATCCTCTGACTTCGATGACCGTTTCTTTCTCTCGTATTAGTAGTTAACCATTGATTGAGTATTGCCATTTGGAAATTTCGCCTTTCACCCATTCTTGCTCTGAACTCAAAGAAAGGCATGGTCGGTGGCCGCTGTTATATGATAAACCCATTTAGCTCCCATCTACACAAAACACATACATTGAACGTAAATTTTTCTATTATTGCGTTTGGAAAAAAAATGCGCCAGAACAAAATCACGGAGAACTTTTGTAGAGTGATTTTGCAGTGTTATTTCTTTTATTTTAAAATGCAATTTCTGCCTCCTTATTCTAGGTGTAAGAAACTTGCCTATGGTCTGTGTTTATGGTCTGCACTCCCTCGGACTGACTATACTGGCCTTCACCCTCGTAGGTTAACTGATTGGCCTGCACTTCCTGGCATATTGGTCTGCTGACTATATTGGCCTTCACTACCTGGGCGACTATACTAGCCTACTCTAACCAGACTGACATATTGGAATACCTCGAACTAATACTAAATACACACGCCGGCTCAGACTATACCCCCGCTCAGAATATAACCGGGGTATACTTAAGGCTAGGCCAGTTTATACCCCCGTGTATAACATGGGGTAGCATAGAACATACATCTTCCCCTTTTGCATGTAACAGTATACTTACAAGTGCCAGAAGATAATGGCTTCAGTCAATGCCGATCATACAGTAATCTCACAACTGCAGAATTCCTTGTGCATTGTGCACTGAATTTACAGGCCACTATAGTAAACTCAGACTGAAATATTAATCACGTCAGTGATTGTATTATGTACTAGCTACAGGTTAGAAAATATGACATGCACATTTTTGTGGCTAAGGACTGGACATGATTCGTTGATGATGGTCAAAATTGAAAAGCCCTAGCATTTATGGCTTTGATAATGATGTCCAGTTTTATGTGGCCTGTGTTTTTATTATCATTAAAATAATCATCAGCATTATATACATCACACCATCTCATCGTTATCATTATTATCATCATCATAATTATCACCTCACTTGTCATTATTTAATAATGATGATGTAATAATAAAAATGACATGAAATGAAATGATAATATTTTTACGCCGGCCGCCTGTCTTCTGCCACCAACACAAGGCAGGTAGGCAGACGGCGTGCTACCCACAGGGTCGTGAAACACTCAACAGCTCCAAGAGACCCCAGAGCCACAGGCCCCAGAACACCATGAGGGGAACGCCAAGGGCGAGGCAGGGCACGAAAAAAACACAAAATGACAGTCTTTCCTTTTTTACACAAGTTATTTCCCCGTAAAATTTTCTATGGGCAAAATACAGGGGGAAACCAGCATTCACACTGCACGATGCAGCTTATAACAGGGCAAGACAAAGTTTATATCAGGTCAAAAAGGGCACACACGAGGTCTTCACAGGCAGCACCCAACTCAGTCTATCTTGGCTTGTTCCTCCGCCCCTTCGCTCACAGCCAGTTGCGTCCTGTTTCCCAGGCCCCTTCATGTTAACACATGTCCAGGTCATCCTTTCATGTTAACACATGTTTCGCACAGAGACAAAGACCCACTGGCGTAGAAATATAATGATTTTATAATTATAATGATAATGATCAAGATCATTATAATATCATCAAAATTATCATTATTATGATGTTATGATCTTTAAGAATTATAATAATAATGATTATGGTAATATAATTTTAAAAAATGAATATGATAATATACTTACAATAAAATTTTTTTTATAATTATAATAATAATGGTTATAATTATAATAATGATTGTAATAAATTATAATAAAGATTATGATTTAATTATAGTGATAATTATTCTTTAACTAATGAAGTCAGACCCGCGACGTCATCGTTCTGCTTTCGTTAAGAATTAAGTAAATAACTGCGCTTTAATGAACGCCTCTAGTTGTAAAACATTTCTGAACACTTTAGTGCGTTTTGGATGTGTTTGAATGTTCATTTGTTATATCCAGATTAAAACTTTCTTAAAATATAAATTTATACATAATAATGATATTATAAAAAATGAATATTTCAAGTTTTAGTTTAATATGGTGGCCTGTAGAATTCAATACGCAAGGAATATCTGCAGTTATGAGATCAATGTTAAAGATCGGCATTGACACCAGCCATTATCTTCTGGAATATAGTAATAAACTTGTTACATTTAAAATAGAAGGTATATTCTGACCTAGCCCATTTCATACCGGGGGTTATAAACTGGCCTAGCCCCACTTAAACCCTGAGTTTAAACAGCATAGCTATAATAACCTGGGTGTAGTCTCGGCTGTTACACCGGGCTGACTATTGGGCTGCACTACCCGGACTGCCTACATTTGCCTGCAATACTTTTGGCTGACTAATAAACCTGCATTATCCTAGCGTGACGATATTGGCCGGCACTATCTTGTATTTTTTGTTAGCCTACATTACCACAGGGTGATTGAATTTGGGCTGCATAATGGGACTGATTTGCATTGATTCATACAATTAAAGTGTAAGATTTCTTTCTTTGTGATATAACTATATATTGGAAATATACACCGTATCACGGAAATGAGTGAAGTATTTCCCTTTCCATAATTTATTCAGAGTATAAGATGAACAAAAAGGTTAATCATGGTTATTTTAAATAAGAAAAACATCAAAATGAGATGAAATCTTGAAAATCACCAATAAACAGTTACCAACGATAACCAGTGGTACCTGTAACTTAAACACTACCATTGTTTTGATAGTCATCGTTCTCACATCAAAGGAATGATAATTGAAATAAAGAACTGATATGATGGTAAGCAGAGAAATGTAATGGAAATGAAAATAGACAAATGGATTGTTTTGATAACAAGTTTATAAAGGAATTCAGGGGTGTTAATGCCCCCATAAGTAATAATCCAAAAACTTGATATATCTGACGGCTTATTCTCGAAATGCAGATTACCAGTATTAGTTTCTTTTGTAAGATCATTTTGATATCAGCTCTATAAGGAGGGCAAAAGCAATGCCCTTTCCATTTTGTCGGCAGGGTCAGTAAAGACAACAATGACACTGGGTTTTCTTAAAAATGGTGTTTTGCGAAACGTTCAGAACAGGAGTTCCCAACTAGGGACCCTGTGATACTTTCTATGGGGCCATGGAACAATAGGACTTGATTTTTTCACCTACAGTACCTACAGACATTCTTTTACACATCAATAAATTTGAACAATTCATTTTAGTGTTCTTATCTTATAGCTATTTGCATTACACAGTTCATGACCAAATTATATATTGGTCGGGGGTCACAGATTACAAAAGGCTGAGAACCACTGGATTAGAACTTGGGCTTCCACTTTATATTTGTTTTGTTTCTGTCATGGTATTTATCATTTTCTTAGGTACTATTGACATCATTTTCAAAGCATGCGTTATTTTATGATTTGAAACTTGTAAAGTTTACGTTGTTGTCTATTTCTGTGAAATTAAGGATTGCTATTGTACCGTCTCCCCCACTAAACACGTGGTCAATTAATGTGACCATGGTCAGAAAAACGGAGTAAAAACAAAAAGCTATAAAGTTACAAATGATTTGTTTGAGAAAACTACCTTGCTCCTTCCATTGTTTTTGCAGTGTTTTGTAAAGGGCATAGTACTTCTGTGCATTATTTTCCCAACTGATTTTATAGTTGTCGAAAATTTTGTGATGAATACAACAATTTTTCAGATATCCTTGTTTGCTCTTATTTCATAACTATGATCTTCCTCATCAGCCGTTTTCTCACAGGTACGTTCAACCAGTGTAGAGGAGTTTTTATAAAAATAACTGCAGAACAAAAGGCACAAAGGTTCTTTATTGTGCAGTAAGTGTTGTTGTTAGATGTCAAGATCGATTAACGTGCAGTAGCATGACCTGTTTGTCCAGTCGTTTTCCAAAATTAATTTACATATATTGTATTCATACCCTCCTTCAGCAAATAAAATTGATTTCTTGGTTCTTTACCTACCAAAATCCCAATGAATCAATCTTTAAGAACTGTATCATTACTGCTCATAATTTATCCAAAGACTAGACACTGTTTTACGACGACTGGTAATATTCAACGTTCTTCGCATCGTTATTCAAATAAAGTAAAATATGAGTATTGCCTCCGCAGAGTTTCTTGAGGACTGCGCCACCAAAGCACGCATGCGCCCCCCCCCCCAAGCAAGAATTCAGGTTCATTCAGCTGACCCGAATTCAGTTGCATAATGTTGCGTTTTTACCTTTGTTTCCGTTGCAGTGTAAAGTGCAACTGGTGTTGCGTGCGTTCAAGTTAGCAGAGTGGCACTACTGAGTTGTGGAACTGTCTAATTCATTCTTTTCGACCATTTTAAGGGTTTATTGAATATTCTCAAGGTACGTACCCAAGCGTTGTTGATTTATTTTTATTTATCTTTTCTTATTATATGATGTGATATGTAAATAAGGACAATATGATCCCTCCTGTTTTGCCTGTCTTTGCTCCCTCTCTCCTCTCTCTCTCTCCTCTCTACTCCCCTCTCTTCCCCTCTCTTTCTTTTCTCTTCTCTCTT
>NW_023644004.1:0-2500 GCF_015228065.2 Penaeus monodon | reverse complement strand
TTCAGTTCTGCAGTCTTGTGTCCCCGTGTGTTATGAAACTTAATAAAGGGGAATATTTTTCTACCCTGTGTAGATCTTTTTTTAACGATCCTTCGAAGCAATGCCTGCCTTTCGTTTACAAAAATCAAAAAAATTAAAACCTTTTCAGTATAAAGATCAAGTTGATTTCCCATAAGACTTAAAATTTCACACACACTCTGGCTAGAGAGCGTTTTTCTCCTTTTATGGGGTCCTTTTTCTGATAGTCATATTAAACATTCGATGGTTTTCATGGATATGGTTAGAAACTTCCCGACGCACGGTAAGAAATAGTGAGTTTTGATGTAGATCCCTTGTGTTAATAAATCCCGCTTGTCGATATGTTAGAATTTCTTGAAAGAAAAACTTAATTCAGCCGTGAGAAGATCCTATTCCGGTCAATTGTTCTTCACGAATAATGGCTCTACTTTTGACGGCGAATTTTATAAACAAATCAATGGTATCGCGATGGAAGTAGCTTAAGCCCGGTTCTTGCGAATTTATACATGGAGATGTTTGAATCTGAATTCCTTCCGTCGATTCTCCCTCCCGACCCCGATTGATTTCGTTATGTTGATGATATATTTTCCTTGTGGCAAGTGAACCGTTCAGATTTCGATGATTTTCTCATTAAACTCAACAACCTCGCCCGTACTATCAATTTTTAAAATAGAATGTGAAGATTCAGGGAAATTACCTTTTCTCGGGCATTCTTTTATTCAATGTAAATGGCTCGCTTAAATTTTTGGTTTATCGTAAACCTACTCACACCGCTAAGTATCTTCATTTTTTCTCGAATTACCGTTGTATGTTAAAAGTCAGTAGTCTCGTCCATGTTTTTTAGGGCATATGGAATTTGTGACAATGAATTTTTTGATCGGGAGCTCGACGTCATTTTTTTATTTTTTCAAAATTAGCATATCCTTTTTTCTTCTTAAATCAGGCACACTCATCTGCGAGACGGAAAATTCTATACTCATTCCCATTTCTCAACAGGATAGTGCCAGTAATCGATTAATCTATTAATTGTAATCAATGGAAAACGGGACATGTTTAAGGCGCTGGTATTGACATTGTTTTTTCTTATTCGAATACGTTTCGTATGCAGCTAGCGGTGCTCTTGAGACTTCTCCCAGTATTTACACTATTTCCTTGTAAGGATTGCCCCAGGTTTTATATAGGTGAGACCGGTAGAGTTTTTGAGAAAAGAATTAATGAACATAAACGTGATGTTAAATTTGCCAGAGAATCCAGTGCGTGTTTCGTTCATTTACGTGATGAAGGTCACCGGCCAACTGGAGAAAACGCTAAATTAATTCATAAATCAGCAAATTGTACGAAAGAAAAATGTTAGAATCTCTACTAATTAGAAAAATGCCTAATTCAACTTGAGTGCTGGTCCCAAAGGGGCTCGTTAGTTAGCAAAGCCTTCCCCAGACTCTTCGACCTTTACCCTCCTGAGACCTGATTCAGCTCTTGTTCGTCCTGTCTCTCTATCACTATATATACTTGTCAAAATTCTCTCTTTGTATTCATTTCGGTTTATTGGTCGTCTGAAGAGGAACTCGTGAAGAGTTGAAACGTTACGATTTAGTTTCATTTTTTATTGTGGCTGTTTCCCTTTCATATATATATATTATATATATATATATAATATATATATATATATATATATATATATATATATATATATATATATATATATATATATATAATATATATAATGTATCCTGTATATATATATATATATATTATATATATATATATATATATATGTGGTGTGTGTGGGGTGTGTGTGTGTGTGTGTGTGTTATATTTTATATATATATATATATATATATTTTGTGTGTGTGTGTGTGGGGTGTGTGTGTGTGTGTGTGTGTGTGTGTGGGGTGTTGTGGGTGGGTTGTATATATATATATATATATATATATATTTTATATATATATATATATATATATATATATAGATATATTTTACTGTTATTATATATATATATATATATTATATTTTATATATGTATATTATATATGTATATATATATTATATATATATATATATATATATATATATTATATATATATATACATAATATATATATATATATAAAAAGTTTTCAATCCCTTCAGGACTACGCTTTGAGCCAAGGGTCGGACCCGGTCCATACCCATGATGAATGATACCCCGGTTACCCCTTCTCCCCTCAAGGAGGAGGGGCGACTCATGACCCTCTTTGATAATTCGACCGAACAACGGAACCCCCACTAACGACAAACCTAGAAGACCACTTTCAAAATCCCAATGAGAATGCGAGGTTCGCGAAGTAAAATGCGTAAATGAAAATCAATCGCTTTGAACGTGAACCCTTATCATCAAAAAGCCTTGTGGTCAATGGACGGCGATTTGATTTTGTCAAAAATGCGAGATGGAAGCCTCCCTTTTAAAGTACAATACAACTCCCAGATTAAGGAACTTAAGCGAC
>NW_023644002.1:0-8889 GCF_015228065.2 Penaeus monodon | reverse complement strand
TTTTAATAAGGGATCCTCTCCTGAACCTCTAGGCGGGGTCCGTCCACCTCCGGCGCCATGGGCCCCCTTAGCCTGATTTGTGCGCCAAGCCCCCTTTCCATGATGGAAAAATTGGGAAGTTTTTTTTCCCCCATGGGGCGCCTTTAATAAATTTGAACTGGAACCAGGGGTATCGGAATGGGTTATAGAGAAATTTCTTATACCGACTTTCCCCCCCTCGACGAGGTCGGGTGGGGAATTCCCTCCGGTGGCAAAACGGGCCTTAATGCCAACTAATTTTTGCCCAATTTAGGGTGGCTCGGGAAACTCCGAATCCACTTTTTGGCGGCATTAGCCCTTCAGGCTAAACTTGGACCCCGCGTCCGGAGTCGGAGGGGGAGGGTAACTCCCCCCCCTGAAAAAACTCCCCCCCCTTCAAAGACGCTTCGAAATTCCCGAGTGGCAACTTCAGGGCCTCCAAGACACACAACGCAACCAGGCATTTTCTGCCCAAGAAACGCCATCCCCATCCTTTTTCAAACTTGTTTTTTCTCGATGCCGAACCATACACGATTTGACCCTAATCTACTTTAGACCTATCCAGGGCCCCCTTTTTAATATAACCCAAATTAGCAAAGACTGTCTAAATCAGCTCCCCAATTTTTAAAACTTAACAGAAAATGCAACTTTTTAAAATAAATTTAATGCTCCCCTTTGACAATTTTAAAATTTCCTTTAAAACCTGAAAACCCATGTGGGGATCCTTCCAATTTATTCCTACTATCCAAAATTTGTAAGACCTAAAAAATTTTAAAGCAGAATTTTTTAAATAGGTTATTGGTGGGTTTTGTTTGTCTAAAGTTTAGCCTGATGTTTCGGCTTTTTTTTCCCTCCCCTACGTGGAAAAAATTTACCCCAATACCCCTCCCCCTTCTAATAGGAAAAACTTAAACCCCCACGGGAGGCCCCCAAGTTTTTTTATGAATCCATAATCCAGTGCCCAATTGGATTCCGATTTGGCTTGAAGAATTCCCTGCATTAAAATTGCTGGAATGCCAAATAAAATGGGCCCATCCATCACCCCGTAAAAACAGTTGAAAGGTATTTTAAGATTTTTCCGAGGAGGGAGCTTTGTAGATGGTTCCCCAAATTGGATTCTACATAGAATAATGTTTGGGTGGGACAAGACCCACTTCCTTGTTGGGGAACCCCCGGTTTTTTTTGCCTGGAAACAAAAAAATTGTCCCGAAAAAGTGGAAAGATTGGTCCCCAGACAATTAATTTTTGACAGCAAAGTTTGTTGTTTTTTCCTGTCCAAAAATTGAAATTTTTTATAAAAACAAGGTGTCAAGTTTCCCCCCACGGTAAAATATTCCAAAAGCCATAAAGTTTTCCTTTGAAAGTTAGGCCCCCAATATAGCCCCATGTCCCCCCCTGTCGTTAGCCTTTTTTTTTCCCCTAATATAAAAAAATACTGAAAAATCAAAAATCCTTTTTTTGGCAAAAATGGCCCCCCTTCCTTTGGATATTGACCTGGGGCCAAAAAAAAACTTTTACTAGCTGATCGAAGATTTCTTGGCGTCCCCCTTGCGGTGTAAGCCGCACTGCCACCCTCGCAACCTAAGTAAAATTTTAAACTGGAATTTTTTAAAAAAATGCCCAATAGCCTAAACCCTGTTAACAAATTCGTTCCATGAAACCCTTTGCCAATAAGCAAACTTTGGTCCAACCGGACAACAATTGGGGGCGGTGTAGGAGATTTTTTTGGCAAGTCCCTGGGGAAATGACCCCTACTTTTCGAAATATGGAAAATGATGTGGGCGACGTTGCCCATGAGTTTTTTGGAAAAGTTGGCCTTTTTTTTCCCCAATTTTCATTGTACACCTTTCTAGCACCTTTTAAATCATGTCCCCCCATCCCATGAATTAAAGAATTTTGCTTTCATCCATCCCTCCCTATTCGAATTCTCCATGGGCCTGGGAAAAATGTTTTTGTTCCCTCCTACAGGCTTCTTAGGGGCTCGACCCAAATCTCCCATCCTTGTAAATAATTCTTTTTTATTGTAAAATTCAAAGTGTCCCCATCCTTTCCTGTGGGCAAAGTTTGAAATGGGTGCAGCTCACCTCTTTTTCCCTTGGGTGGTCCGGAGGTGGGATGGTAAAATTTATCCCTGAGCTGCTTTTGTTTTATGCAAGAGAACTGGGCCCTGGCGAAAGGTGGGCAATTATCAATTTTCACCCCCTTCCTAGCCCGGAGTTCTAATGGTTACCCTCTTCACTATGATTTTTTTTTCTTAATTTTTTGATAGATTTGTTTTTTTTTTTCCTTTATTGAATTTTTTTTTTTTATTTAATAAGTGGACCAATACCTTCTTTGAGATTTTTTTTTGGTGTTGGCTTGTTGTTAATTGGTAGAGACCCAAGCCTCCCGCCCCAGGAGTCCCCCTCTTTTTTTGGGCTTTTGTCCTTTATTTACCCCTACGAGCCCTAGCTCCCCTTGCTTGGTTTTTTTTTTTGTAATTTGCAAAAGTTTTTTCCTCATTTTGTGTTGATTGTTGATTTTTTTTTTTTTGAAAAAGCCCTGTAGGCCCCTTATGCGTCGGCAAAGGCCCGCCCTGGCGGCCCAAATTCCTGGTGTCCAACCATGGAAACCCTCCTATTGGCTTTAAACGCTTATCTGTTCCCCCCCCCCGAAGTTTTTTTTTTAGGAATGGATAGCAATGCCTGGCTTTTTCCTATAAAATCCGAAATTTTCCTGATATTGTTTTTTTTTGTTTTTACCTTATCCCCTCCAATGGTTTTTTTTTTCCTCCCAACAAGTTCCGAGCTTTGTACGCCTGCCTTGGTTTGAAGGCGACCAGTTCCCTGCCTCGTTTTTTCTTTTAAAATTTTTTAGGCCGCTTAAGGCCCCCCCCGTTTTTTGTTCTCACTGGTTGGTCGCAATGGAAAAAAATAATTTAATCAAATAGGAAGATTTTGATCGCTTTCCCAACCGAGTTCCCCCGTCAATGGTTGTGGGGGCCACAAAGGCAAAAGTGGCTTGCTTTATTTGGAAAATGAAGAGACCAAGTGATAAGTCCAAGTAAGCCTCAAATTGTAACCGGTAATTATCGTCCCCACCCCGCCCGGGTTCCCCGGACCCCTACCATCCATTCAGAAGGACCTAGATTCCCAAAACTCATTAAGCCAACTTCCCCCACTACTTTTTTGGCCCTTCCCCCCCTACCGTCCACCCTCAGGGAAACCCCATAACCGTAATGGGATGGACCAAAATTAAAATCCAGCTAAATTCCTTGTTTTTTTTTATTTTTGTGGGTGGGGGCCACAAAAGACCGTTCCCTGAAAGAGCAAAAAAGAGCTTCAATTCAATAGGCCCTATCAACTGCCCATCCGTTTTGGAACAATAAAAGTGAACATAATAGCCCCAGATTTTACGTGGGGCCTTATTTTTTTTTAACTTTTGCATGCGACCCAACTTCCAAAGTATAAAATCAGTTCCTTTCTGTTAAAAGGGAGCTTTTGGGTGGATGGTTAAAAATGGCGGGGGGACTCCCGCCCCCCCCCTTCCCACCCCTACCCTCCCACGATTCCCCCTATTCCCGACCAAATAAATGGTATTCCTCAGCGGAAACGACCTCCGTCCCAAGAACACGAGTTGTGTTAAAGTGTGGCGTTTTCCTTTGAGACTATTAATTTATCGGGAGCAAATAGGACCGAGGGCTAATATGTTTTTTAAGGTTCATTTAACTTTTAAGATCCCTAAGGTAAACTTCCGACATTTTCCCATTGGTAATAATGGTCCCGACCGCGAAGAAATTTTACGTTTTTTATGGGTTTTTGGAAAGTGCCCCACCTTTGGGTTCCCACCAGTTTTTTTTTTTTTTTTCCTTTTCTTTTTTTTTTTGGGAATGGAGACCCCCCCCTCCCCTCTCCCTCGCTTTTTTTCCGGGGACCTTCCCCTTCCTCGAAATGGTTTTTTTTTTTTGGAGACAGAAGCCCTCCCATGGTCCCCTGCAAAAACCCCACTACTTGATGAGGGGACCGCCCTGGGACAGAATTTTTGCGAATTCTTGCTTTTTTTTCTCTCACCGAGAAAACCGAATCCGCGACCAGACAAAGTCCCCCCCCCCCCTCACAAGGAAGTACCCCGACGGGAAGGTGCGCCCGGGACTGTGGGATTCAGTAAATTCATCCTCCCCTAATAAATGTTTTTTTAGACCTGGGGTTTTTTTTTTTTGATTGCAGTCATTTTTGAATTTTTCACCATTTTGGGTCAGGTTGGGGGGGATATACTTTACTAATTTATTCCCTTTTAACGTCCCCCCTGTTTTTTTAATCAGCAAATTTTCCCTTTTTAATCCTTAGCTTGCCCAAGCCCCCTTTGTTTTTGACTGACAGTACTTTTTGGCACTAGGTTGGGTTGTTAGTTTTTTTTTTACTTGCTTTTCAGCATAGAAGTTAATCGGGTTTTTGTGTTGGGTCCAAACCTTTCCCCCTGTTCCCTCCTTAAGCTTCCTAATAACTACTTCAAATGCCTTTTTTTCTCATATATGCTAATGTTTCCCCCCCCCCCCTTTTCCGGTTTCCCTTCCTTCCCAGGATTCTTACCCCTCAGCAGATTCCCCCTGACTGATTGGGGGAACCCTCCCACAATTAGCACATTTTTGGGGAATCCCTGGCTAGTAAACATGTAATGGTGTCCATGGGCCCCCTTCACAACATTTACGGCATTACCAAAATTTTTTCACTCGAGTTCTTTTTTAAAATCAATACAAATCTTTAATGAGGTGTGGGGTCCCCCCGAATGTTTTGGGCATCTGTTTTTTACAATGCAATTGGCTTTTTTTGGGATAATAAAGGTTCCCCTTTACTTTTTGAAACAACGTTTTCATAAACCGACATTGGAACATAATGTCTGAATTTTTAATTTTCCAACAAAGGTCACAAAAACACAGTCCCCCGTTTGCCCCCCCGTTCGCCCCAACATCCCGTCCCCCCCCTTTCTTGGTCCCATTACAAGTGAACGTGCCCCCCCCCCCCACTCTTCCACCCACACCCCCCCCCTTTGGTCCCCCCCCCCTTCCATGCTCTCAAGAAATTTCACTTTTTTTTCTTCCATCCGTCCCCCTCCAAATCCCTGTTGAAAAGAATTACTCCTCCCCCCTTTTACAGGTATTTTTGGGCCCAATAGAATAGTTTTACTTTAACTCGAAAGATCATGAATTTTGGCCGTCCAGCTTTTTTTTAGTAAAATCCTTAAAATCTTGGGGTTTTTTTTTTTTGTAATTGGTTACTTTTTAACAAGAGGGCCCTTTTTCCATCCTCGCAAATTTTTTTTTTGACAAAATCAAAATAGCCGTCCACTTGACCCATCAAAGGAACCCTTTTTTTTTGAATGAATAAGGGGGTTTTTTCACGTTTTCAAAAAAGCGAATGAATTTTTTTTTTCAATTCCACGCAATTTTTTTTTTTTTAAACTCCGCCCGGAAAACCTTTGCAAATTCCCTCGGTGGGGATTTTTGAAAAGTGGTCCCTTTTTTTTCTCGTTTTTTTTTGTCCGTTTAGTGGGGGGTTTTTCCGTTTTTTTTTGTTTCCAGGGTCGAATAGTTCCATAGAGGTGGGTCCCATGAGTCCCCCTCCTCCAAAAAAACCCTTTGGGAGGAAGGGAGAAGGAAAAGCCCCCCGGGAAGTCCCCCCATTCCAATTTCCCCCTGGGCATCGAACCAGTCCCCCGAAACCCCCTTTGGCTCAAAAATTCGTTTTGTTTCTTCCGAAGGAATATGAAAAACCTTCTTTTAACTTTTGGGGTTATCAACCTAACAGCTAATAGGCTTAAGAGAGAGTAAATCAGTTAAATTTTTTTTCGTCCCTCCTAACCCCCCAGTGGGTGAAGCCTGGTTTGCGTTTTTTTCCTCCAGTTACCAACAAGAAGGATTCGAAGGGTTGGTTTGATGTTTGAAGGACACTCCCTTTTACCGCCGAACTTTTTGCCTAGTGGGCAGGACCGGTAAAAGTCACCGGTTGCCCACCCCCCCCAGGGGCGAAATACGGGAGCCCCCAAACCAGGGTTAACTCCCCCCGGTTAAGGCCCTTCAGGGAAAGTCCCACACATGAAAGAAGGAAAACTTTTTTTTAGAAAGGAGAAAAAAGTGGCGCCAAAAAGGACCCCGCCCCCAGAACCTACTTGGTGCCCTCCCTACCAAGGGGTCCCCCAATGCCCCCGTTAAGGGCTACCCCTGGTTTTTGTTTTTTAGAAAGAGAAGCTTGCCGGTCTGAAGGTGTGGGTTGCTTTTGACTAACGCCTACTGGGTTTAGTTCCCCTTCGTGTCCACCTGCAAAAAACCAAGAAGCAACCTGCAGGTGCCCTGGCAAAGCAACAAAAAAATGATCCCCTGTTAATTTTTTACAGATTTTTTTGTTTACTTTTTAATTTAATTTACTTTTAAAAAAAACCTCAGGCACAACAATGGTCTGTGAGACCAGAGGCCCCGGGCCCCTCCAAGGGTAACCCTCCCCTTTTGGCACAAAGACCCTTTTTTGTTTTAAATTTTTGTTTTTTTTGTTACTGGACCGTTTATGACCAAGGGTGGTTTTTAAGCCTCGACAAAAAAGCCCTGAAAACACGAAGTCCAGTCCCCCCACCTAGAAATAAACTATTTCTTCCTTTCTTTTGTTTGGATTTTTCCCCCCCCTTGTCTTATTCAACCACGGCATGTGGGGCAAGGTATTAGCCAATGGATCCCTAATTTTTTTCTGTCCAAGCTAGATTAAGGTCATAAAGTTTTGTCTCCCTTAAAAAGTGAATTACTTTTTCTTAAATGATTCCCCCTTTTTCATCCATCCTGAATAGTTAGATTTGATAAGTGGAAGTCCCCCCCTAATATTTTTTTTTTTTAAATCCTGAAAAAAAATTTAAGTTGAATTTTTCCTATTTGGTTTTTTTGGTGATTTTTAAATTTGGCAGACTATTAAGAAAGTTTTGAAAAATGTAAAAAAAAAGGGTAAGGTTTTGTGTGTTTGCATTTGGGGGGGGCACAACCGTGGGAGAAAGTTGTTCCTTCTCATGTAGGAGTGGAAGGTGGGTGGGTCCCCCCAATTTTTGTGGCGTTTTTTGTGAACCCCTAAAGGCGGGGCCACCCCACCACCCCTCCTCCCTTTTTCCCCTTTTCTTTTTTTCTGTGGGGCTTTGTCCCCCCCCCCCCACGGCTTCCCCTTATTTTCCAGGATTTTGTATTTTTTTTTTTTTGTTTTTGTGAGTTTTTTTGGAAGGCTGTCCCCTTCAAACCTTTGCCACAGGATTAGGATTTTTTGCACTTTTATAGGGAAAAACAACCACAAAACACCCCTGAGATCTGTACGGAACCTAATGCTAAGGTCCAATCCATCAAGTTGAAAACCGCCCTAATTTTTGGGTCCCCAGCCTGCTCATTGCCATGGGGATTTTACCAAGAGTGGGCCTGGTAAACCCATTATTAAGCTTTGATTTTTGATTTTTTTTTATGGCCCACATGAGCCCTTTCAATTGGCTTTATTTACCCCCCATAAAGGTTTCATTTTTTTGGTGGTTTTTTTTTTTCCTAAAATGATTTTTTATGGCCTTTTTGAGGTGAAACTTACGGGAAATCTGAGGAAAATTTACTTTCTATCGTGGGGGTTTCCCCGTCGATAGTGCCAAATTCAATACTTTTTATCAAGGGCAAAAAAAAGTTTGTTCAGCAAGAAAGATCGATGTATGATTTCGGCAGTCTGAATTTTTTAGTTCCACATTCCGTCGACCATAACCCCGCACCCCCCAACCCCTCTTCTTGTCTTGGAGCCGGGTCGGTTAATAATAATTGAAAAAAAGGGGGGATGGTTTTTTAAAAGGACTCCTCGAACCCCCCTGGGGGGTACCTCCACCTCCGCCCCTTGCCCATGGCCTTTAAAGTGATGGAAGCCCAAGCTTCCAGGGATGGAAAAAAATTGGGGGTTTCCCCCTGGCCGCCCTATATTTGACTGAAACAGGGTATCGATGGTAAGGAGGATCTCTATACCGAAACCCTTTCTGGGACGGGGGGTTCGTGGGGGTCTCGTGGGCAAAAAGGGCCTAAATTGCCCCACTATTGGCCATTAGGGTTGGCTTCGGGGTCTCGGGGCCACCTTTTGCCGGAAAATAGCTCAACTTAACTGGGCCGCGTCTAAAGTCGGGAAAGGGGAGGTAACTCCTGACTCCACCCCTCCAAGACGCTCGATCCGAGTGCAAATTTTTCCAGGGCTCCCAAGCCCCACACACGAAAAAAACAGGCCAATTCTGCCACAGCATACAAAATTCCTTTTCAAAAACTTGTTTCTTCCGATGCCGAAACCAAAACCCCAACCGGATTTGCCCCCCATAATCTACTTTTAGACCTATCAGGGCTTTTTTAATACCATTACCCAAAAGACTGTCTTTTCAGCTCCCCCTTTTTTCTCCCCAAAAAAATCCCACTTTAAATAAATTAGTGCTTTTTGGACCATTTATTCTTTAAACTGACCAAATGTGGGTCTTTCCCCATTTTATTTTTCTACTAATCAAAAAAGAAGCCAAAAACTTTTGCAGAATTTTTTGAATAGGATTGGGTGGTTGTCTAGAGTTAAGCCTGATGTTTCCGGCTTTTTTCTCCAAACGTGAAAAAAATTACCCCAATAACCTTTCAATGGAAAAAACTTAAAAACCCCCCCCTGGGAGGCCCCAAGTTTTTGAAATTCATATCCCAGTGCCAATTGGGATGGGGAAATATTTTGCTGAGAAATTCTTGCTTTTATTTGCTGGGAATGCCCCATAATGCAACAATCATCAGCGTACAGTGAGTATTTTAAGTTTTCCCCAAAAGGAGGAGCCCTGGAAGATTCTTTTTTTATCATACATAAAAAATTTTTTTGGTGACAAGGG